>NW_016690192.1:1869192-1967015 GCF_001604755.1 Lepidothrix coronata
CATGGCATCCGTTACAATTAAACAGCCAGCATATGTAAACCTCACAACTTGTTTTCATATCACAATGACAGCATGTGGTAATGAACTTTCTGTTCAGAACTGTAAGACCTGGAAAGGGAAAGAAATATATACTCCCAAATACTAATTACTCAGATGCTTAATACCCAACCTCTTCAAAAATCTGGAGATCAGCCAAGAAGTGTCATAAATGGTTTCTCTTTGTACCAGAACACCATTTATCAGCATTCTTAATTTTTATCTGTGCAGACACTGTGCTTAGTACTCAGCAATGAAATGACTAAATATAACAGCAGTGCTAATTAGATCATTTGAGATTTTTGATTATAGCCCAGAATTCTCTGATAAATTCAGCTAAGGAACATCAACCACATCTGCTACAGCCATCACAGAATGGAAGGCGGTCACACTCACAAGAGATGATGCAGAACCTCAACATGTCAGTGGCAACATACATGTCCCACCTGAAACGTGACTGTTCAGCAGAACAGCTGAGTAACTTCTCAGTATAGACCTACTTCTGCCTGAACAAATACCCAACAGCTTATCTATACAATGAAGAAGTAGAGTTACTTCTCTTGAAAATGAGGATACAAGATCTTGACCAACCGTACTATTTTGGGAACAAAGTGCTACCGGCAGCAGGCGGGAGGATGGATGTTCCTCTGTACAGGCTCTGTGTGCAAGGGCACAGTTACAACACTGTGCTTCATCTTCTGGCTTTGTCTCTCTCCCCATTCCCACCCTCAAACCTCATCCTAAAACTTTTACATCTTTTTAATGGAGGAATATATTCCATTCTGACATGCTCGCTGTCGTTACTTACGAAGAAGCAGAATTTCTCATTGCTGCGCCAAACTTTAAAACAATGAACCAATTAAGAAAAATTTTTAGCTTAAATACCAAGAACAAAACCAGCACAAAAGCAACCTCTCTCCTTCTTGTATTGGGCACTGTTCCGTGCTACCAAAACAAGAACTCATTCTACTGAAATAAAAAAAGTGACCTCACGGGGGAAAAAAGTTTTACCTCAAACATACCTGTGTAAGGCTAATATCCAAAAAGTCTCCTGTACTTATGTAAATAAAATCCCAATGTTTCCATGTAAAAACTGTAACTAAAACACCACCTATGACTGATCCCAGATTTTTCTTTCAATGCACACACATTTGAAAGTTGCTCATTCCACTTGACAATAGTGGTAATTACCAGTGAAAGTCTACAAGTTCAGCCAATACAGCAAAAAGAAATGGAATACACTTCAGAAATTTTAGTATGTTATTCTGGCGTGGTTCTTGTTTTACGAGCTCTGCAATGTTAAGGTTGTTACAAAATCCAAAATAAAAATTGAGAACAAATTGTGAATGAATTCGATTTAAATCAAATTAATTTTATTTTCTAGGATAATCTTCAAGACTTCACTGTACCGGTTGATGATATAAACACAAAATAGATAAATTAAGCCTTTGGTTGTATCAAAGTTTTACTTACGCAAACTCATTAAAAAAATAATGATTTAAAACTCATACATTTACTTTGTTTGCACTTTAATAAGCAGAACAGACATGATTTGTGGCGTTAAAATTATTCGGGCACAATAAAAGCTAAAAACATGTCCTTGCCAAACGGTGAAACAAGATTTCCACGGCCTATGTACGCCTTGTTTCCCACAATCAAACTGTCACAGCATGAAAACATTCTCCTGCCTGTGGAGGTTTTGATACCCATTTCCCTGGTGAAAGTGTGCAAAGGATCTGAAAGAGTTATTGACAATTCATACAGTATCCCATATTCCATTAGATAGTACAAGCAGAGAACATACCTTAACTCTAAAGGGAGATGAAGCAACAATGTTTTAAATTACTATTGACTCCACTAAATTTCCTGATAATGTCAGAAGACTGTAGTCTGTCAGGTTCATAAGAGACTCAAGATGATACAGGAATCCAATTATGCCAAGTCTATTTAGTTGTCCTGTTTGCTAAGCCAAAGGTTAACGAGAACTGCACAGAAAAAACCTCCCGTGGTATTACAAAGTATTTCTTATGCTGCATAACATGCAAATGAAAAAAGTATTTTAATCAAGTCTTTCTTTAACTCCTTAATTGCAATGGGGCACTATGCTACAATACAGCAAATTAAAAACTCATGACGGAAAAACTGATTTTAAAAATTTGCCACTGAACTCAAGAGATCATCACTAATTACTACAGTAATTATTACTGAATATTTCTAATTTGCAAAGGAAAAAATGTTCAGATCACAGAATCACAGGCAGGCGTTGCGAACATTAAATCTTTATAAACAGTAAGCTATGGCCTCTAATTTTAGAGAGAAATTAATTATATTTTTGTTGGCAACACATTCAAATCTGTTTACACAGCTGACAAGTTCCAGCTCCACCAGACTCGCAGTGAGCTCTGAGGACTCCTCTGCTTCAGAGCAGATGACTCGACATTCACCGATTTCATTAAAGATGAAAAGGGGAAAGATTCACCTGCAACAATGTCACTTGCAAAAACAGACTTAAAACAGATTTATGAGTTTTACACACGCGAGGTATCCTATTCAAAAGAAAAGGGGGGGAGAAAACACGTGAAAATTGAACAGCTGTGAGAAAACAGATTAAAAGTGTTGAGTTTCCAATTCTTTTTTGGGCTAATGTAAACTAATAAAATGTTAAAATGGATCTATATTTCAAAGACTGTAATTACCACATGACACCATGCTGTTATCTCACATATTGCATCCATCAGCCCAGATAGGCTCTTGAATTCAGGGACAGAGATTTACCCACCTTTCTCAACTACTGTTTCTGTAAACATTACCACAGATATGTTTTACAAGTATATTAGAAATCCAGACAGTCTTTGCTTTTTTTTTTTTTTTCTAATTGGCTTAAATCCTTTACCCAGAGCAAAAAACGCAGCAGCCATATTCGAACTGCAATTCTTCCTTTACAAAAGGAGAGTAGAAACAAACAGGAAAGTAATGCATCAAAGACAACGGTAAAATTTAGAGAAAGCAATCCCCAACTGCATTTTCACTTTGTACAACACTCAGGTTCAACCTACAGTTTACGTGAATGATTTTATAAAAATATAAAAACTTCATTTTGATACATTTTTCTTGGGTCACAAAATCGACATACGACATAACTACATAATAATTTTAGCCTCTTAGGTATTTTTTTAGTGAATTTATTTATTTTGTTTTTTTCTAAATAAAGGCAGATCTCACTAGGCTGGCACTGGTAACATACCACTGTAAGAAAATTATCTGAGCAAAACTGAAAGATGTGCTGTAAAACATGCTGTAGGGACAACCATGCAAGGAACCAAGTGCAGTATTTAATGGAATTCTGCAGGTTAAGTCCCACAACTTCATGAATTTGTAGGCAAATTCACAAGTGGATTCTGTCACCAACAGTGACTCTCCACTGATTTCAGCAGGAACACCTCCTGCTTTGAAGCCAGGCACAGGATCAAGCATACATATGGTGAAGTATCTTGGTAAAATATCTAGATGTGCATGCAAAGCACACATAAAACCAAGGACTTCTTCCCTGAAGTTCCATCACTTCTTCAACTTCCAAAATTCTGTGCACCTTTGCTTCAGTCTAGAACACATCTCCTTATCTAAAACATGCACCAAATCTGATACACATGAATAATTTCCATGTAGTTCAGTAATCCAAATCTTCAGTATTTTGTATTTTTCAAGACAAAGCTCTGAAGTATTTGTAATGTTAAGTTACTGCACGTGAGAGTAAAAGCTACTGAGTGACTCCCATCAAAAATCCAAGTAAGATCAGCTATTTGCAGGGAGAAATGAAACGAGAACCAAAGGTACTCACTGAGTCATCTGTGGCAGAAGAGGGCCAGCCTTCCCACAACTGGTGACGGACAGGGATACTAGTCAGGTCATACACATTCCTCTTTACCTGGTTAAAGAAAAAAAAATAAATCAGAATTTGCTGTAGCAAAAGCAATACAGGCAAACTGCATTGTTTTCAACATCCCCCAACTTTTTTATTTTTATTTTTTCCTAATTATTGTAAAACTGGTTTCTTCAGCACTCTAAGGTTCAGATCTGGTCCATAGGTTTACACACAATACTGGCAAAAGCAATTGAAAAAACTGTGTTACAGCTGTCAGCAGAAAAAGATACGAGCTAGCACCCTGCTTGCAGTCTAGTGCACTTACCTCGAGTTAACAACTTTTTCTGAACAGAGAAGTAGTTTACAAAAATCAGGAAGTAAGCTGACATTTGTAAAAATGGTAAATACTAACATAACCCATACAGATAAAGGTTTCATATTCAAAAAATTAATGAAAGACGATTCTAAACTACCATTATCAGGAAGATAATACAATAAAACAAAAACATCTGATATCATTTGATCCTGCCTATTAATCAATACTTGCCATAGCTTCAGCACTGAAGCACAGTTGAGGTTTGACTCTACAGTAAGGTAATATAAACATATGGAATGTACATATGTTCCCTTGAAATTTGTCATTTATTTTTAGTACAGGATGTACGTGAAACATCTGGCAGTACATATTTATCTACAAACGTGTTTGCACAATGAAATAGCACCAAAACTTTATCTGGATTGTCTTTAGAGAGAAATGCTGCATGGAACCTTTCTTTCAAATTTTGCACACCAAGAGATGGATGAAGAATACTTGTGAAGATATTAAGTGGTGAAATAATTGTTCTAATCATTGTAAAGATCCTAAGGAGAGTGAGGGACAAGGCAGGGATTTCCACCAACAAATGTTGATTGGGGGAACATTCTTCAAAAGACTCTTCAGTGGCACGGCTGCAAGTTTGCCAACAAATACATACAACTGAGAACATACCAAGATCAAACACAAAGTACAGTGCTCTTACTGTATTTTCAGATCTTCCATTCAATTACTGCTGCTCATTCTCCCTTCTTTTAGTAGAAATATTTCATACTAATAAAGTGCCCCTCAGTAAAAATTGTGAAGAACTGGATAGATCTAATATATAGACTATGCAGGTAATAATTTCAATACTCTCAACTTGAAGCTTTATTAACATAAATATTCTGCACAAATAAGTGGAAAAGAAGTGCTTCAGTTTATCATCCAAGAGTAAGATACAATACTTCCAACTCTTGAGTCTGTATCTCACTAAAGGATGAAATTTAGACCATGTGGGTTCCTTACCTGGACATTTCAGTATCATAACATATATTTGGGTTGGAATTTCAGCTCAGTTTTACATTCACTGTATGTTTTAGAATCCTTGAGATATCTCAGTTTTTTCTAAAACTGGTAAATTGATAACATGATACCCTTTATGTTAATATTGGTTTTGTTCAGCAGTTTTCACAGGGAGACTGACCTGGTAACTATGCTTCAATTAAAAAAAAAAAATTACATCTATATTTTAACTAAAAAAAAATTTAAAAGTGGACTTCTTTTTAGTGCTTCCTCTTTGTATCCTTGACAGCTTAGTATCCAGGTAGAGATGTTACTCTGTACTGACTCCACAACAGCCCATCAAAATGTAGCAATCCTTATCTGTGATCACAAGAACACGGTTTTTGCTGCTTTAGTTTTCTTGCATTAAAAACCAGGATAAACTGTCCCTGTGAGATATTTATTGTCCAGTTACCCATCAGAAAGTCTTACTAATATTATTTTCACAATGTAAAACTCTAAAAGGAGCTATTTTTAAATAACAAGTGCAACTTATTTACAGAAACACGGGATCAATGGGACTGCATAATACTGTTTTCAAAAAGCCTTCAGAAGTAAAAATAAATAACTCGGAAGTCACATTCCTCAAATTCCCTTTTAATTCCAAAGTACAACAGAAAGGCATTATGAAAAAAACAGTATTTCCCTTCTTTCATTAACTCATCTGTAACTGCACTGAATTCAATAACATTCCTCTGCTATTCTAAGCTTGAAAGGCATGCTCGGGGTAAAGTGTTATGTTGGTATAAAGCACAATGCCAGACTGATGTGCTGGACAAAAGTGATCAAAGTTGAAGTAATTTTAGCCAATGCACAAGTATTCTGCTGCATTATTCTACCAGAATGACATCTGTTGAGCAACTCGTCGCAGAATAAACCAGTTGTTATAGACAGGCCTGGCTGGGTAGAGGACCATGTAAGACTGATTAGAGTAATGTTTGATTAAACAAACTGCTTGAGTTAAGATCATAACTGGATTTGGAGTTCACGCCAAAGCAGTATTCTTTCAAACAACAAGCCACAATCAATTATTTAAGATAAAATAAACTTGCTTTTAAATAACTATTTAATTTTAGGTTTGTTTGATAATTAGAACACTATTACGAAAGCAGATTGTAAAATGTTTCAGAGATTAGAATATTTACCAATTGAGTACAGAAAATCCCTTCTCTTCATTAACTGACTTAATTTCACCCTAAAGTTAAAAATTCCGTAAGAAGGAAAAAGCTCTAAAGACTCACATAAAGCAAAACCATAAACTGCTCCTTCACTGGGCCAATGAAATAAAAATCTACAGCCACACTCTTCATGCAACTGCAAAAAAAGTTAGCATAGTAAATGGACAAAGTCTGTGTTAAGGCTTTCACTTATAAATTCAATAGGAGGCAACAGGAGGACCAAAATCTTTCTGAATTCATGTAAAGTAAACTCTAAGTTTTAGTGCCATCCACTGAGCTACATTTATTGGCAAACTTTTTGGTCCCCCACCTTTGATCAGTTTGAAATACAAATTGGTGGCATTGTCTTTGTGCAGTCCAGAATTTCTTTTCATAATGTTCAGATGCCATGGTGACTGGCACATTACTATGGCAGCCACCCTTCAGATTATCATCTCCAGAACATATGAGATCACTTAAAAACAAATTAAAGGCACATCTATTTGGTTTCACAACTCAACTGTGAACAGTATCGATACAACCATTTAAACCAAAAAAATACTCCCATGTATTTCAGATGAAGTTTTACTTGGAAAAGTATAATTCCTGCAGAATGCCCTGCCTTGCAGCTATACAATGATGCTGGAACACCATATGAAGTTTCACTGGTGTTGAAGGGAGCTAAAATATTAAACAAGGTTTAATATTTGAAGAAAATCCATATGTCAAAGTAGCC
Source organism: Lepidothrix coronata (assembly GCF_001604755.1). Lineage (NCBI taxonomy): Eukaryota > Metazoa > Chordata > Aves > Passeriformes > Pipridae > Lepidothrix > Lepidothrix coronata. The sequence continues at coordinate 1,876,341 of NW_016690192.1, forward strand.
AACACACAGAAAACTTCCCAGATACAGGCGGTGTTACTTTCTTATCTTTCACTGGTTCCTTTAAGCAGATGAGTATGTTGCTTTAAAAGCAAGGTTAAACACAAAAGATACACTTTATTTGTAGATATGAAGTTAATATAACATTTAAAGTCCTTCCACATTCATATTAGTAAGGATAAAATGAAGCAAAATGCATCACAGGGCAAAAAGTCTCTACCAGGCAGTGTGATGATGACAATCTTCTGGTGATTTTACTTAGCAAGAATAAGCAGCTATTTTCTTACCTCTGAATTAGGAAAATCTGAAATCTATTGTCAAAACCAATAATCTAACACTTAGTAAATAATATTTTAAAATTAAATTTATGCTGAATCATCAAAGAACTGCCATGCCTGAATCTGTATCTTTGAATCACAACAAATCACAACACAGTTTAACAGTACTTTCCCTCAGGCTGTTTTCTGCTTATGCAGGTACAAAGTTAATTGAAATAATGTAGATAATGAACTTTTGTTAGTCTTATTATTAAATATAATTTATGCAAAGCTGTAAATTGGCTGAGATGCTAAAGACTGTTCCAGGCACATAGGCAGCATGAAAGACAGTGCAAAAATGAGTGCATGAAAGGCAGACAAAAGGAGCAATAAAGTCAGAGGACTGTGAGGAATGTGGAATGTGAGTTGGGGGACGCAGGGAAACGAGAACAGATGCAGACAGACCAAGGTTTCGCAGGGCACTGATAGTACAGCGAGAATCTTGACTTTGACATTGTAACAGAGAAGAGGCCAAGACAAGCAACCAAAATTTTTAGGAGACAGCAACGATACAGATGAGGCAATGACAGAAAGAAATGCAAAGTAAGCAGAGTATTTTGGTGAAGAAAGATGGAAAGAAAGGAGGCAAACCCAGCTAAAGTGATAGGCTTCAGGATTATAGAGGAAAGCCTTTAACATCTCTGCCAGGCAAAATTCCACTGACAGATAGCAAAGAGCACTGGGAATCTGCAGTAATACATGGGAAGCAGGGACAGAATCTACCAAGTTTTTAAGTACAGAGAAGTGTCAAAGGTGTTAAAATAGTGAATCTGAAAGGATAGCGATGTTATCAATAGCCATGAACAAAAAGATAGGTCAGATTAAAGGATAATTTCAGTTAACTAGGGACTAACAAGCATTATTATAAATACAGAGACGCAAAACTATAAAGAAAGATTTTCTGAATCAGCATCTCTGCCACAACTTACTGCAATAGACTTGGTCCATAGTAACAGAAAAGTGCAGGACACAAACTGGAGATGTCAGGAAAGAAAATGACAAATCAAAGTGATCCACACTTAAAATTTTCTCACCGTAGAGAAAACGTATTTTGCATTTTATCAGGAAAAGGACAGCAAGAAATCAAAAAAACCCTGAATTTCTTAACTTTAAAAAGTGAGATGTGCAGTAATTTTAACTAACAACCCACAGGTGGGATATACTCTATATATAGAGTAATGTAATATACTGTGTGAAGCACCACTGACATTAGCACCCAAAACAGAACTCTCAGAGTACTTTACCCAAGACTCCTTTAAGGGGTATGGTATAAATCTGCTCCACTCACAATTTTGTTTGCATTCTTGTATTTCCAATACATAATACTAAAAACTACATTTAAAAAATTAAAAAATGAAGGTTATTTTAATAATCAAATTTTCATTTTAGTGTAGGCTTTACTTTAGAAATAATAATGCAATTCTAAAGACATAAATGATAACCTGCCTCTCCTTCTAGCAGCTGACTGAAGTTTAAACTATGGAATGCTTTCAATTAGTGAATTAAGATGTCATAATTGGGCTATTTTTAAATAGCAGCATCTGCCTCTCACAAATTTTATACCACCGAAACTCTCTAAGGAAGACTCTCTATGCTATTTACACTTACCCATACTCAATTCACTCTGTTGCAATCTAAAGGAAAAAAAAAAACTTCTAATGTAAATATTTAAAATCTATATACTGAATGCAAAAGAAAACCTCACCTGCCCAAGTCTATGAGTCAAAAGTCAGTTGTGATTCAGCACTTTTATGAAATGCACAGGAACTCAACTGTGTGCTTTACAATACATTCTCTAATTAGTTTTTTTATGTCATAGTTCTTCCTTTAAATTACTATTCTTGCTTTTAATACCTCTGAAAATATTCTGGTCTTTATTTATTAAGTTTTCTCCTTTAGTAGACTAAAGCTTTGAAACCTTGTTTCTTGTTTAATGTAGAATAAATTCTAAGATAATACATTTTAATTCAATGTCCGAAATACATTACTTGCTTTTTCTATTATGACAAGTAAAATTGAAACAAATAAAAGCACCAAAATGTGTACACTTCGTGCAAGTAGTATTCTCTTCCCTCTGATTAGGACTGTTTCATTTTTAAATTAAAAACAATATGCAATTTCAAACCTTCCTAAATGGCCCTAAGAGAACTTGAATGTCCATTGTATGTCAGCCACATACAAAGCAGAATTCATAAGTGAGTTACAACACACAGAGAAAAAAAAAATCAACAGAAAATTTTCTGCTAAGTTTTTGTGTACCACTTTCCTGCAACTAAACACATTTTATGTACGGAAACGCTACTAATGCATCCAACTTTCACTTTAGTGTGTACAGGAAAGCGTTCAAACCCAAATAAACCCAGTTCAAACTACTGTTAAAAATAGGCTGTATCGTAACGTAGCACTCAGTAAATCTTGTGCCAACATCTTCATTACAAACCTTTGTGGAATCGTTCAAATGTGTGGTTTTTTGTGACACTGCTGATAAGAATTCAAACCAAGACTAGATATTAAACACTGAGCAAAAACCAGCAAATACATTCTTTTTTTGTTTCCAACTCTTTCATTTCAATATCTAGAAAAGAGATTGAAGTACACGAATTTTGCCTCTCATGGCTAGAAAGGTGCAGTAAGAACTTCATGTATCTCGGGATTACATAAATACTTTAACATAAACACTATGTTCAATTTGAGAGATGAGGCAAGGAGAAACAGGGAACTACTTTGAAAGATTAAGTGGCTGGATAAGTAAATGCAAAGTTAATATTGCTATGCTGTTATGTATTTTTAAATGGTGGAGGAAGGAAAACTTTCAGGAGAAAGAATCCATAATCTAACAGAGAGATGATTCACCATAATACTTTAGTAAAAACCCAGCTCTTTTAGGATAATTAGGTACTAAATATAAGGAACCAGCATCACTTCCAGAAAGGCATATGGATTCTTTACTCCCCAAGTAAACACTTACAGTCTCATTCCCTGAGATTTACACCCATCATAGTGAGCCATCAAACAAAATCCAAAAAAACAACCCCATTACTTTCATTTCACTTCTGTAAATTCTTGAGGACTACAGCTAGTCTGAATTACTTATGTGAAATACTACTGGCAAACTTTAAATGTCATAAATTAAGAGAAAATAAACTGCTTTTTCCTAAGTTATTTCGCTGTGTTCTGTCCTCTTGTTCTACACCTGAGACACACCTTCCAAGACATCCCCTACTCACTTTACAGCCTCATCAAGCAACTATATTTCTGAGTTGTAACACTTAATCAAATAATTAAGAAATTTTTCTCAACTAGAAGTTTTTATCAGAAGCTCATCCAGTTTGGGAATCACCAGATTATTTAAAAATTCATTAAATGTAATAACACTTAAGATTCATTACATTTTGTAAATGCTTGGAAAGAAGCCTTTGGCAGATTCCTTTTAGCAATAGAAATAACATTGTGAATAAATTACTTTCATAATTTCACAATTATTCATACTTCATTATCCTCTACTTCATTTGTTGGATCTCCTGTTTAAACCAACCCTTCTTGGATGTCATTTGACCTTTTTTAATGGATCTGCGCCAAGTGTATATCTTAACACTACAACCCACAATAAAATGGATCATTGGGTAATAGTAGCATATTTTTGTGGTTGAAACTTGCAAATTTTGAAACAGAAAATAAAAGCAAGGCTACAACTAAACTCTACTGACTCTTCTGACGTGAACTTCTGATTGCCTCATGCATTTTATATATATATATATATATACTTACACACCTACAATATAATCTGAAAAGATGGATGTTCCAAGCACATGAGATGTTCCAAACATGACATGTTCCCTCAAATATTTAGCAAGATATTTTCCCAAGCTCAGCCTCCTGTCCAGACAAGGTTTGAGAATTAATCTGAGCTCTCTTCAAACTACCAGATACTACTTTTTGCCACTGCTTTGGATCAGCCTTTTCCTGGGCCACAGCATGTGGCAAATGTTGAGTATATTCCCTATATTATTCATTATATTCAAATGCTACATACAACTGTCTGTCTTTAAAATACTGGTTTTATTCTCAATGTCTCCTTTTTCTGACAGCATACATGTATATTTTAATTCTGTGAAATAAAGAAATCTCTTTGCTGATCTCCACTTTTAAATCCCTTAAATTAGCTATCCTTTTAGAACAGCATTATTACTAAATGCAAGTTACAATCTTCTGAACGTGATGCAGAAGTTACTGGTTGCTGCTATATGGCCTGCACTGCACAAAGGTTCAGCCCACATAATTATTATTATTCATTGCTTGTAGTGCCTAGGAGACCTAATTGTGATAATCCCCTCTGAACCTAAAACTGCATGACCCTTTGAATTTTTTAATAGAAGGTTAAAAGAAGAAACAAATTCCTATAGAAGAAGAAGGGAAAACACATTCTTAAGAAATTGAGGCAAGAGACACGAGTATTTGAAAAAAGAAAAAAAAAAAAACAACCCACAGGAAAAAAATCATTTTAGCAGCACACAAGCATGAGGTTGAAATGGGGTATGAAAGAATTAAGAGTGTGAGCTGGCTGTGACATTAGAGATTGAAAGGAAGATGTGATTAGGGTTAAAAGAGATCAAACAACAAAGACTTACTGCCAAAACAATTTTACGAATTTATTTGAAAATGCCTTAAAGACTTCTACTAACAAAATAAAATCAATGATAATACTTGAAGTTCGCTTGTTTGCTTGTTCTACATACAGCAGACAAGAAAGCACTGACACAGAAAAGATACATTTGGAAGTCCTAGTTTGTTTTTCCATTCAGTAGGAATGGTCATTTGAGAAAATATACTTATTAGTAGCCTAAATGACAAAACACTGCTCTGTGGAAACTTTTGACTGATCTCCCTGCACATTATGAAAGATGACATGCAACTGCTACTCAATCATCTACTACCAGATAACTATCAACAACTACTCTTTTGACAAAACATTCAGCTGCAATATGAAGTGTAAATACAATTTCTAATATTTTTACTCCCAAGGTCCCAATTCCAGTTGATTTTACATCCTGAGATGTTGATAAATTGCCAAATATCTGCTATTTTGCATAAAAATTAACATTTTAGGACCCTTTAAACATAATGGGACAAACTCTGGAGGACTACACTCGAGCAAGATCCTGCATCTGGCAGGGAGAATGAGATCTTAGTTTCACTACAGAAAATGTTACTTTTAGTTACCACCTTCCAGAAGATTTCAGAGTACTTCACAAAGCATGACAGAAAAATTCTGTGACGTCCAGAGCGTTATTCTGGACTCTGCTGCAGCCCAGGGCAGAACAGCGCTCAAGCTAGACAGATAAAACAATATGTAATCTGAATTGAGTAAGACGGATATGGAAAACATCAAATTAGAAAAGTGCAATTAAGATCAGTTCTGTGATCTCTGGAGCTAAAGAAAGCCATATGAAAACCAATAGTTGAAACAGCTGGTCTACTAAGTGTAATAGAGGACTGCACCAGGATAACAGTTTGTGTCTGGGTTAACCTCATGAAAGACCATCAGAAGGGACAAGTCTCTTCATATAGATTCCATACTTAGCAGACTTAATGGACAGTCCTAATAAATTATCTCATAAATTAAAGTAGTTACTTGGAGGAAAAAGTACCTTGACACTTACTGATCATGAAGTTAAGTACATGACCGAGACTTTGATCCAAGCTATTTAAAACTGGTATGAAAACACAATTTAAACTATTAAATACACATTCCGTCCATCCTAATATCTGTCAGACTTATCAGAAGTTACTGTCACTACTGGGTAATGGTAAAATATGAACTAAGGCTGGGAAGAAAGAAAAAACGTGCATGGCAGTTACACAGGCTTGGTCCCACCTTGTCCTCGTCACTTGTGCATACAGTCAGACTACTGCACAAATCAGTACAATTTTGCAGCTCCTGTCTTACAATCTGTTTCACTTCCTCTGTCAGAAATCAGTGACAAAAATTGCTCTTCAGCGATACACTTTCCTGTATCTTGTATTGGCCGTGTCATTTCCTTTCTAAGGAACTAGTTGTCTTAAGTTACAGTACAGTGATTATTGTGGACACAGTCAAGCTCCCACTCATAAGGACATTGAAGATTATTTCTAGGGTTGAATTATCACTAGAAGTGAAAGAGATAGTCACTGTGACTCTTGCAGTGGAAAGGACATTTTTTACATTTTCATGGCTCTTGTGTTCTGAACAAAAGAAAATTTTAGACAAATGTAATTGAAGTCAAACACCCTCATCTTGATTTAAAAAGTAACTGGCTTGCAACAGCCCAAGTACGATAAATATGTACACTGGTCTTTCATCACTTCCATACCTGGCAATTTTCAAGAGTTTCAAAATATCTATTAAGAAGAATGAAAGTTAAATGTCCAATTCTTGCTGTATTTAACCATAGTAAAGTGTATAATTTGTATTCATACAGGGGAGAGGAAAAAAAAAAAGAAAAAAAGGGGAAAAAATCCAAAAAAACCAAAACCAAACCAAACAAAAAATCCAACCCAACCCAAACAAACAAACAAAAAAACCCAAAAAACCCCCCAAACCTTCCCCTTGAATTTTCTTTTCAGTTTGGTCCTATCATCATCTCCCCCAAATCTCATATTATAATTCCAAGAAATATGCTCCTTAACACATTCATTGACTAACAGTGTCTTCCTCCACTCCTACCCAAACATGTTTCAGAATAGAATCTGATTCAATTTCAGTCTTAGGAAACGCATAAACCTCATGTGCTTCAGAGCAATCCTTATTTTAAGTGATAATCCTCCCAATTTTGGTCTAAGAAACAGAACATCACAAAATCAGTGTTCTGTCATGTGTTTTTACTGTCTCTAGGCAATCAATGAAATACACTTTTGTGAGAAAGCACGTTTTATTGCTACTAGAGACAACATGAAATCTATTCAAACTTTTGTAAATGGTCAATAATTAGGAAATATTTGCAAATTTAGATATGACATGAAAAATTAGTTCAGTCTAGGAATTTCATGAAGTAAAGTACCACAGTCATGCAGAGGGTTGTGCAGCCCTTCCATACAAAGAAATCCCCAATACCTCCAACGCCAATGTTTTACTTCTCTCTTCCCACCACTGTTAGACTTAAAGGTCACAGCAAGCCTGCTGCTTAGTGAACAGAGATGGGCAGACTGAGTCTGCAGCCCTTTTATTCCCAGGGCCAGCCAACTAGGTCCATCTAAAATGGAAGATGAGCCATAAAGGTTTTGTGCATTTTATTAATTATCCAAAACAAAAATTATGTGCAAAGTGCATTTTCTCTAAAGACTCGCTGGTATCATCACCACACAAAAGAGAATATGGGTCGTCCAAAAACCCATCAATAACTCAACTGGTGCTTTTCCTGGTTCACCTGGGTTACTGGAATCAGGTAGCTGGCAGACTCTTACACGTGAAAACTCTGTAGGAACTCTAAAGTAAACTGTGATATCTTTTCTCAGTCGTAAGTATGAATTTAATAAACTATTTGATGTGGTTGACTTTGAATAGTTAATCTATTCATGTTATTCTGAATTCAAGTTAAAATAAACTATAAAACAAGGTTTATTGAGCTGTCAGTCAACTTTCTACTAACAAAAACATTTCTTGGTACGTCCTCCATTTCATTTGCATGTCTGCCAAATCAACACTTCTTTTGAGGTTTATGATATTCAGAAATTAATTTTTACTTAAACCAAATAGTGGCTGCTAGTTTCACAATAGAAAAGACAATTATGCAGACAAATCCTCAGTGTGTTTTAAAAATATCAACATACATTAATTACAAGTACAGTTACTAACACTGCTACATTTAAGGTATATGCATGTAAGGTGCCCGATTATACCATTAGCAAGCAGCTCTCCTATATAAATATACATTTTTAAAAAGAGAATGCAGTCTATTTAACAATTCACTAACAAAGCTATTCCTTAGCTCATCCCTGCCATAACCTGCTCTATTCAGAAACATATGGGAAAAGACATTAAATAACCAGTGAAAACCATGGACTTCTGGTATTAGTGCTACACATTGCATACCCCTATTCATTATTCCACCTCCCTTGTTTAATCTATCATTAAGACTCAGTGACCCTACACTAAATTTAAAGCAGATCCTTCCTTCCTCCCATGCCTAAATTCACATACTTTTCTAGTTGGGGATGCCCTCAAGTATTAGCCACTCTACAGGGTTTCTCTAATCTCAGCTCTGAACTATGTTGTGCTATAGAAGTAAGAAATTGCTGGTTTACATCTTTAACTATGGAATCTTCCACCCAAAAAAACACCCCTCCTTCACTTAATAAGATAGAAAAAATCTTTCATGTAGAACATATTTAAGGTGTTCAAAAATTATATATTTCCCTCTATATGTTATGAAGTATATTAATTTAAAGCACTGCTTCCCCGTACTTGTGCCCAAACACAATTTCATTGGAAGCAATTTTAAAACTTTCAGAAGTTTATTGTTACATCTTAGAAGAGCTAGATCTTTATTTGCTCTCAAAGTCAATATGAAACAGGTTTCTAATAAACATGTTTTTAAAAAATCGAGAAAACAAGATGACAAAAAGATCAGATATTTGATTTGCTTTTGGTTTTTAACATAGGAACTAAAAATATAAAAAAAATATTAAGACCTCTACTGTCTTTCATTTCTTTTTACTGACATTGTTTGCAGTTTACCAGTAATGGCAGTATAGATGAAAATATATTATAGAGTTTTCTGAATGAGGGACAAGAGTCATTATTGCTACCATCTGTACCCTTGTCTTTCTCTTCCACAATAAGGTGAAAATTGATCTGCACCAAAGTTAAAGACACATAAGACTGTAAGTGAAGCAGAGATAAAATTCTGTTCAGTTAACAAAACGAATTGGGCAAAGGTGCAACCCAAATATAGATTTCTATCTCTACCAAAACAAGCCATACAAATTTGGTTTGGTTTCACGAATAATACTATTTTTAGAATATTATACCATGTTTAAACATATTTTCTCAAAAAACAGAATGAAGTTGAAAACAGCAGCTGCAACCTGATCAAAAACCCCAATCTGCATTCTGTCTGGCTCTTATTTCTTTAATTTAAGTCTTTCCCCAAACAAGTCAGGACTCGAACAAGTTTACATGAGTCATATGTACTTGTAGATGTAAAAAAATGATGGGGAAAGCAAATTAGTAAGGTTCAAGTTGTCAAGTTATCAGGTAACAGAAAAATATTAGGAACGGTTAAAATAAACACACTAAGCCAAGAGCAACACTGGAAAACCTGAAGTCCAAGTTCTACACAGGTGCAGGCACAGGAGGGTGAAGGGAAAGTGTTACTGAAGAATGAAAATAAACAGTAACTGTAAACTCTATAGATCTGGTACACAGAACAATTTGGAGACAAAAATGATCTGGAGGCCTCTCCAATGAGGAAGTTTTCTTTACAAACAGCAACTCTTCTGAAAAAAAGAAGTGCTGCGAAGGCCCCAGTTCTGCAATCTCTAGTTCAGGCCTTCTTCCTGAATGAGACTGGGTTCCAGAGTCAGACTGCTTAAATTAAAAATGTAAGTAGTCTACAATATGGAAATCACATTTAGAATACCAAAATTTTAAAAAGAAAGCTGCATCATCTTGTTCCACTAAGAGCAGTGCACAACTGAGTCTCTCTCAATGCAAGATGAGTTTATTCGCTGTACCCTCAATAGTGGCCACCTTCTTGAATTGTCTGGCTTGAATAATCCAGAAACACACACTGCTGAAACCACAAAGCTGTTTCATGGTAGAGGACTCAATCTTTAATATACAACTAACTGCAATTACATGAGTGTTTGACTAAAACTCTACAGGGAGTTACCTCTTCTGTGGAATCCAGTCTTTACAAAGCTTACCATTCATACGCTGCAGAACCATGACAGAAAACTTAATGATCACTTCAGAAAATGAGATAATATGAAGCTACTCTGACCATTTTCACTATTTTATTGTGCAAACTTGTCATCTCACTGAAATGGAAAGATCTGAATAAAGGTTAACTTAATTAATTAAACATACATATTATTTTCTTTGTGCTTTCTAGTCTTAGCTTGACATGCAATTCTGTAACTATTAAGTATGCAGTGAACACTATTCCATTTAACAAAAAAAAATTACTTAAATTACAGATTATTAAATCTTGGCTACTCATTTCCCCCAAAACACCTCCAATACTGCACAGAATTAACACAGACCCCATCAGAATTCCTTTATCTAAAATGAAACTAATAAAACTAGAAACTATGTATTACAAAACAATACTCTTGGATAACCAATACTAAGATCAGAAATGATCTATTCAGTTCAAATTAACACATTCCTATAAATCAAAGCAAAATACATCCTCACTTTCATTCCTGTTACAGAATTATCACCTTAATAGCCAATAAAAAGAAAGACCTAATGAGGTATTTCAGTATCTCCCAAAGAAATATTTTCAGCTCTGTTTTTCTTTTAAAGTGCTTGAAAGGAAAAGAGTAATGAATTGCTCAGGCAGCCTTTTTTATTATTGTTATAACAAGTGAGTTACACCAAGTCTTCATTTTTTTCACATACTTCAGGATATTTTTTGTCTCACGGCAACAACGGCAAAGGAAATCTCTGAGCAGAAAGGACAGTTACTTAACAGCTGCTTGGGAGCAGCAAACCTCTTTGTTTCCACTAGTGGCTAATGGGATGAGATGACAAAAATTTACTGCGTAGTTAAGGGATATCTGAGAGCTCTGCACCCTAATATCCAGAAAACGATCCAATATTCCCTGGAAATAAGCTTCCATGAGAGACAAGGATCTAGATTTCTACAAAAACCAGGTCATTCAGCTATATCTTTTTGAGTGCCCAGGACTACTTCTACCTATTAGGATGAACATCTAGTACTGGAGATGACCAAGCACCCTTTGACCCTGAAAGCATCCACATACATCATGGGGTCCAAGGATTTGAGATGGGGAAGACAAATCTGTTCCAGTCCAGCAATAACAACCTGGAAACTTGAAGAAAGGACTGAGAGATTTTGCTGGTCATTCACCCACACTGAGAGGATGCCCTGCACCTAAAATTGTTTCGAACATGACAGTGAAATCATGATCACCTCTTTCATTACCTAAATGAGAATGCTTAAAAGAAAATTAATTAGAGGCACATCCAACAGATCAGTGTATATAACAGGAACTCTAAAGCGACTTAAGGACTAGAATACATTTATTAGCACATTTTTTGTTGTGTCTGGAACTAAAAGATCAGCCTTGAGCAACCACAACCTGGAAAGCTTCGGGGATATCCTCCCTGGTGTCTCTTGTCAGAAATGTTCCAAATCAATTGGACACACAACCCTTTAGCATTCACAAAGATATACCAGAGGGATGGGCCTTTCTGAAAGACCAAATACTTTTTAACAGAGAAGTCAGGTCTTTGAACATCCTTAGTAAAGTGCAATCAGCACCATGACACTGGGGTAGGTGAGGCTTGAGCACACACACTATCAACAGCAGCTGAAAAACATTTTATAAACAGCTTGTGGGCCAGTGAGCTGTCACTTACCCACCAACCATCAGAAAAGGGACAAAATCCTATGTATGTATCCAGTCACATGGAATGCATGACTGATGAAAATAAACTTGGTGAATTTATGTTGCAGCTTTGTGTTTTTGAGTAACACGTGCATGAATAGCAGTCCTGACACATTAAGAACCAAAAAGGTTCTTGGACAGAAAATGAGCTACAATGTACAGACAGGAATCTGGCACAGACTGACCTCCTCAAGCAGTAAAACCAGCTCAGTAACATAAAAACTCTCCACATAAACACAAAAATGAAGACATTTGTATACCCTGTTTTAAAGACAGGGTATTAAAGATCCTCATCTTGTGTTCATTTTGGATATTTGGAATAGTTTCTGTAAAATCCTCTTCCCTTGAAATAAGAGGCCATTACTAAAGCCCAATGGATTAGAAGACCCAGAAAAGGCTTGCCTGCAGATGTCTTATGAAAACCAATTCCTAAAAAGCAGCAGGAAAAAACACTGCAGGGATGGCAGAAAGCCAACAAAAAGCTAAGAGCTGCTGGTCATGGTGTCACAGTGACAGGCATTTTAAATCGTAATCCCAGACCAGAGACATGTGTAATCTGTCACCAAATCTACAGAGAAAATGGACAGATCAGACTGGAGGGGAAAAATAGGTCACTCCTTTCCAAAATATTAAAAACTTTTGGGTAAGTAGAGATTGAGACACCAGCTATTAGATATAAGTTCATCTATGGTGGCTTTGCCAGTGATGATAACCTGAGACTCTATCATGATTTGCAAGGAAGCCGTGGGAGCAGGAAGTCATTTAAAAGCATCTGCAGTTCATTCTGCTGCACATCTTTGAGCTTGTTGCAGACTCTCAAAGCATAGAATCAATCTGTGCTTGAAGAAAAATCCTGTTACTCACTGAAATTCAAAAGTTCAGTTGAATAAGTGACAAAAAAAGATCCTGTTTTCAGACTCTGGTATAGAAGTAATGTCAGAAAAATAGGGAGCTTTGGTTCATATCACCACCTCTTCAGGAGAGATATTCCAGATCTAATCCTTAGAAATGGGTTGCTAAAAGATTAGAATCTTTTGGAGATTTTGAGGATATGCTAATATCACATTATCTTAAAAATACTTACAAAATACTTACATGAGACATTAGCCTTGGGAAAGATGTAAAATTAACCTGCAAGAAAGCTCCAGAACCATGCAAATGAGCAAGATGAACAGTAGAAATTACAACCTTACACTTTTGTTTTTCAGTAGCTGTCTCTGATTTAGAAGATCTTAAGGCATTTTTACTGTGCAGGGATAGAGAAGGACAGAAGAGCACATTTCAGAATAAAAACTGTGTAGAAATACTTGCAAATTAAACGCCTCTTTTTACTTTCATCAGAGCTTTCCTTTTAAAAAGGAATCAATAAAGCTTCACAAGAGTAAACCGTGTGCGGTTTGTTCTTCCTGCATCAACATCAGTGCCAATTAAATTCTGAACCCTAAATCTTTATTGTTTCCTATTAGCTGCTAACCAGAAGGTACACTGTGATTTTCTGAGATCCCAGGCTGAGACTTGCTGTAGCAGCAGTTAGAAAAAATGTTCTTGTTTTGACTTGTCTGCTGGGTAAACTTGACATCCAAGCTACATGGTGGAAAATAAATACATAATACCAAGATGTTAATTTTACAGAAACACTTAACTCTTCTGACCACAATTAACACTCTGAGGGAGAAAAAAAGCCATTGACAGGTCTGCCTGGCTCCTGCGTCTGCACTGCTTCCCAGGCTCCCTTTCCAAGTGGTGGCTCAGCTCCTGGAGAAGCCAGGCTGCCACCGACCCCAGGGCTGCCTTCAAAGCTGTACATGGGGAGAAAAAGTGGAGCAGAATGACAGGGAGTTAAATACAGCTACAAAATGACACTGACTCCCAGCTAGGATCCAAAGGAGAAGCCTAAGAGCAATGGTTGCTGAGAATAACTCATCCCTCTCCCACCCTCAAGCCCTAAGAACACCTCCATGAGGAGACCAGGACACGACTCTCAGAACACAACGGTTTTGTGGGAGCTCCATCCTATTTGTGCAAACAGACAGGAAGGCAGAATTGGCCTTTATGCTCCAAGGTCTTTATTTTTTATAAACTAACCAGAAAAGGTGCATTTTGGGAATACAGGTAAGTTTGTTTTGCATAAACACTGCTCCAGATCTCTCACAACATTCCCTAAGAGCACACAAGGACTGCTGCAACACTGAATTCCTCCAAAATACCATGAACCTCATGATATGGTAGAATATTTTTCATGTCTATTCTACAACAGTGACATTTATCACTAAACTGGAGAAAGAACTGAAAAAAACCCCAACAAGTCATCATTTTAGCAGTGGTAGAACATAGATAGCATGCTTACAGAAATTAACACTGTAAGTATATTTTTGTTTATGATGAATATGAACACTAAACTTTCTAGTAATTTCTAATGTATTACTGTATTGCTTTCTAGCAATTTCTAATACTACACTTGATTTGCCAAACAGTCAAAGAGAGTGCAAAACTGACTTTTTTTCCTTATTCCAGCTGCATTGCAGTAAGCTGGCCACAATTCACAAATTGGAGAATAAAGCAATGCAAGGAATTAAGAAAGAGCTTTTAAAAAGTCTGAGAAGCAATTTTTTTTGTCTATGGAACCATCTAAAGTCAAAGGACTCATTTTGGCTGAAGAAGAAAGTCATCATGGAAAGAAATCCAGGAGGAGACACAAAAACCTTGAAGAACATGCCACTTTTTAAAAATTTATTTATTACTATAATAAAGATAATAATGTGCTACGTGAAATCAAGAAAGACTGTGAAAGGTCCTCAAATCAAAGTCCTTATTTATACACTTGAACACGAGCCACTTCAGATGGAAAACCTTAAGCCCACTAGACTGTGATGGCAGGAGCACTGACAGAAGGACATGCTTACATGGTTTAGTACATGTTCCAGGTACACTTGGTGTAACTTGGTGTTACTTTACTGCTTTACAAGTGGCACAGCTGACTTTAGTACAGCCTGTAGTTTATACTTCCTTATATAATCAAGATGAAACCAGGTTTTTTGCATGTAAACACAAGGGGTTTACTACAATTTATTTGTCATGTATTAACTGATACAGGTTGAAATGATTCTTTTTACCTCACTGAGGACAAGGCTCACTTTGCTTTAACTTCATCTAATTACTCCCCTGTTTATGTTAAAGTAGAACAAGCTTTCCTTAAGATAAATACAAATGTTCACCCATCAGCTTACATTGGTTTAACTAAATCAGATTAGAAGTACACCTTTATTTTAAAGCTCTGGCTTTGCACACAGCAGTTCCAAGCTGTAAACTTTTATTAAAGTTGTGTCCTATTCTGTAAGTTTTCCTCATTACTACAACTCAAAAACATTACTAAAGGTGATACAGGGGTTCTAAAACAGTCTGACACCTGGAAGAACAAAATGGCAACCTCAAAAAGTGCCAACTAATGACTGATCGCACTCAAACTGGTTCAAGGATGTTAATGCCTATCGAACCTTAATAATTAGGCAATAAATATCTTTAAATCAATATATTTGGAACACTAGTTCAGAATTATTAAAGAAGCAGATAACATTCAGAATTAAAATGCAGAGCACATAATATGTAAACATCAAACTCAAAATATTATTAATTGTTATATACTTCTCATGTATTTGCACTACACACATATTTCAAATGCAAATATTAATTTGGAGAGAAATACCTACTGTATATGCACACACTGAAACAGTTTGCTCAGCTATACTGCATCAATGGTTATTAGACAAGCTATAGCATCACAAACTGCTCATTTACATATTCAGCTATTCTGTCTGGTTTTTCCTTGAGAATAAATTAATAAAACAACTGTTTTACAGATCCATACTAACAGCTCCTCCTCTGAACCACAAGGACACTCATACTTATGCAAATTCAGTGTATAAAACATACACCAACAAAAACACACCAAAAGTGTAAAAAATGCCTCCTTTCTAAATCCTAGCAAGGTGTAATATTTTTTAGCTATCAAAGTTAACATCAGCAATAATGATTTAGTTGATAGAAAAAAGACTGATATTCATATAATCATCAGTGAAAATTCAGTCCTTGAAATGCTAACGTGCAAGCATTGTACTGACACACTTGAAAACTTTACAAGTATAATTCAACATACTTAAGCACTCTACATTGCAAAAAACAGACAGTGCAATACTTTAAAAGTTTCTGATTTACAGTATGTTTTTCTGTATTGTATTATAAAGAGAAAATAGTATTTAGAAAAGTTAGGCCAGATCATGATATTTCATTTAAACAAGCAGCAATGAAGAAATTATTTTTAAAAATTTCATTAAAACCTGCAAGAGTCAATAAACCAGAAGATAAAAAGCAGAAATGAGAAAGTAGCGTAAAAGAAGATGTGTGTGGACTAAGAGAAAATTAAAGAAACAGAAGAAAAAAAAATCTTAAAAAGAAGATGAAAAAAAAAAAAGAGATAAAAAGACACTGTTTACTAAACAAGCAAAATGACCTACAGAGGAAAAAATAGATAGCTGACCTTCAGATTTTGTAAGTCAAATCTGAAGGATCCCAGATCTGAACTATAAACTGACACAAGGCAAAAGACACAAAATGAGAACCGAAATTGGATTTTCAGTTCTCTTCTTATACCAGAGTCTTGAGACAACAGATGCTTATTTCAGACTGCGTGCTAAAATTATCCTCTGGTTCAAGCACTTTGCACTTATGTTTCAGAAGAAACATTTCATCTCCAAGTTTTATTGTTCCTCACTTCAAATTGTTCTCAGTTAAAAAAAAAATGAAAGAAACACCATGCCAACATACTCCTCTAAGGGGTATTCAAAAGGCTTGTTTTACTGCTCATGGTGATTCTTTGCATGATTACTCTGCAGTGAGTTGAAAACACACAGGAGGTGCACTTTTCACTTAATCTTTCATTTATTTGTTCCCATTCAAGAAGAATTTTACCACCTCTGTTCACAGAATTATTAAAATATTACAGTGTTTCTGCTGCAGTGGAGGTTTCCCAATGGAGCAAGATTTGAAAATACTGGTTGGCACCAAAGTACTGATGGAGATCTAGTCCTTGCAAAATGGAATTGCACTTCACTTCAAACACATGCTCCTGATCTTAAGCCTCCCACTTGTCCAACTTACTGTACATCAGCTTCCAGGATGGAGCAGCCTCAAAGCAGACAAACCAAATACCACTAAGACCAAACTAAAATGGAAAACGCAGAATCTTGAAAATTCAATTGATAAGAAAGACTCAGTCCACAGGACCAGCTAGAAATGGTCACTGTTAGAATGCCAGAAAGATAAACAGCATAGGTGTTACAGCCTTGTCACCAACTGGTTTTCTCTGCAGACCTCTTATTGCACTGACCTGTGTGATATTGGAGCCACAGCTGTGAACGATAACTTGGTGGTTTGTGGGAAGATTTAAGGAGGAGAGTAAAAACATCTCCATGGCAGTTCAAGTTTCATCTCAGTCTACTACTCTTAGTTCAATCAAAAAAAGAAACTTTAATCTCATGCAAACCTCACAGAATGCTCTAGAGAACTTCCATATTTTTCAAAGGCCACATAGGACCAAATCCTTGAAAAATTAATTGCACCTGCCTGACTTGGCAGTTTACCTTTTGTATCAGAGTGAGAAGTTTCACTTTATTGTTTTGTACTACAGAAGAAGTGTCCTCTTCCACTGTTCTATTGCTGCTTTTTGTGAAGGTCAGAGCTTCTCCATTTTGTTCGCCTTAGTCCTGGCCTAGGCTGCTCCATGGTCAGAGCTCCCAGCTGCAGTCTAGTCTTTTCTCTGCCAGCCCAATGTCAATGCAGAGAATGAAAAAGAGCCAAGACCTTTTAAGCAGAGTGGGTGACAGAGACTCAGTTATAGGTGAAACTGTCAACACACAAAACCCTCCCCAGAATAATCCAAGCACTTCTTACACTCCCCACTTTTGAATTATTCAGGAATAAGTCCTTCTTGTCTTAAAAGATGAACTTTTTGTGGATAAGTGCAAACAGAAGTTTATGTAAGACACAGAGGGGAGATGTTGAACTGAAATTCAGCTTACAGTTACAGACAAATTAATAATAGGGCACAACAAAAGTAAGAGTTACTGGGATAGAGTTGCTGAGTTCCATAAAAGGTAGCCTGTCATCACAAATGAGTGAAATAACTTTGAGAACAATATAAAACTGGAAGAAACTGCGGAGATATTTGGGGTGCTGAATTTTGCGCTAATGCTGTGAGCAAAATGACTGAAATTAAGTCAGGTCTTAGGTTGTTGGGGTAAAGTATGTACAGCTCTGCCATGTGATACCAGACAGACAGACTTACTGCCATTTTAGAAGTACATATTCATAGGAAGAAGATCTCTCTTCCTTAAATACAAATTGCAGAAAAATAGTAAAAAAATCCTTGTTCTTTGTACTCCTCTTTCCTTTTTTTCCTTTTATTGGTTGTCTGTTTCCAATATTCTGAAGGTCTTCACCTATTCTATACTTCCAAGTTACAGTAACATCATCACAGCCAAGAGAGCTAGCAGGTATTCAATGTACCAGGTAACAGCTACTAGATATAATCACCTTCCTAGGGGCAAAGAAGAGTGGCCAGGGTTAAAGTCTTTGGTACACCAAATCTGTGCTGTTCACACACCCTTTGCCACTCCAAAGTAATAACTACAAAGAATCATGTCTCAAAAATTTTCACCGTTGTACTAAATTCTCATAGTTCCAAAAGCATCAACCCCAAAGAATAAATATTAGCACTGTTCTGTGCTGCATATGGCACAGTCTATGAGAGATTCTGTAGGTAATGCAGGGGGGAAAAAAGGAAAAAAATGTCCAGGTTTTCTAATAATACCTTTTTATTCCAAAACTCAGTGAATTAAAATAGATTTAATCTTTACAGCACTGTTCTGTCCTTTCTATTACCCAAGAAGACTGATGAAAAAAATACCCCCTTCTAACCAAACTTAAGACTTTTTTCTTTTAACCTGATGCAGTAAGAAGTAATTAATGAATACAGTCCTGGTAATTCATTCATAGTTTGGTAGTTCCCAAACTATGGTAAGAACAAACAACATAATAAAAAAACCACAACAAAATGTATTTGTTCATAGTTCAACCCCTTTTCCAGTCAGCACCTTCTCCAAGCTCCCTTACTAACCTTTCCACAGAGCCAAATTACCAGTCCCTGCTCTGGATGGCATTTTCTTCATGCTGCTCATTGTCCTACTTTCTTGCCTTTACTCACAGCTCCTTTATTTTTTTTATCTTTTTACCAGTCAAACAATACTTTACATAACAGAAGCCACAGGAATCTCAATGTGGTTTTGTTTGGGGCAGCAATACATATGTGGTTTTGGGGTTAGAAACCAGCTGTTTTGGGTACCACATGGTCTGAAGAAAAGCACATAAAGACAGAAACCACTGAAGTCAACGGTTTCATCCAAGTAACAATGACAACACTGGACATGTGTGGGTTTTCTTGGTTGGTTGATGGTTTTTCTAGGGCGGACATCAAAATGTTGTCTACTTAAATCCACTCTACTGGGCTCAGGAGGAGCAGGAAAATGATAAAGGCTATGTGCAAAACAGAAGAAAAGTCAGAGGGCACCGAACACAGAGCTCCTCTCCTTATTACTGTGTTCAGAAGCAAGTTCTGCAGAACTGGGAAGTAACCTCTGGTCAGAAGGTGGATGATCTCCTGTCCGAGATGACCAAAAATGAGCACATTTCATATAGGAAGATATTTGCTTATACTGTGCTCATGTCCTACTGTGAACATTGTCCTCAGAAAGTCCTTAGAATGTTCAAGATCAACTCTTTGCTGACGTGACATGCAGGCAACCATAAACTTCACTAAAGCTGACAGGATCTTATGCTCCTCTTCTGGAGGATTTGGTTTTCCTTTCCATTCCTTTTAAGCCCAGTTTGCTCCTATGGCTTTGTCTAGCTATGTTTTAATTAGTTTGCCTCCATCACACCCAGAGAAGGTCTAACTTAAAAAACAGCTATGGCCTGTTTTCATTTACTTCTGTGTCCCCACAACAGCAGATGCAGTCTCTAACAACTTCTTGTGCAATGCCTACTGTGATGCTCCTCTAGTTGAACACTGGGTGATTTTATTTGTATATACATTAAATATGGATATTTACACCACAAGCCTGTATCGTTTCTGCTGTCCACCATTATCCCCATTTAATTTCCAGCATTCCTGCTTTCAAAACAAGGTAAGGGTAGGTTCACTTTGGTCTGCTAATCTAGGCAGGGCAAAATAAAGTAGATTTGAGGCTTGGTACAAACCCAAAAATTGTGATCAAACTATATAGTTAGTAAATTGTTTGTCTAAATCTTTCATGTGTGATGAAAGATTATTATCATAATTCATTAGCAAATTGCAGACTTTGTAATGCAGGCGGTCACAAATTTGGCTTTGTATCAATCAGTTTAGACCAGCTGGGTAGAAATTAACACAACTCTGGGATACATAAAATGAAGTGCTCTTTCATTTTTAATTCACTGGAAACTTTGAAGGAAAAAAATGGAAGCCCTTTCAAAAATGTCAATTTTCCCTAATTTTTGTAAATCATTCCATTTCACTGTAGAGATATGGAGAAACAAACACACATACATGGAGTGCATGGAATTGAATACCGAAGTAACTGCTCAACCAAAATAAATTTAATATAAAGTATACGTAAAGAAAAGCAGTGCAGCTAAAAAAGTCCCTTTCTTCCATTGTTTCTGAGGGAGTCATATATGTTAGTCATCACCAGAATTATTAAACAAACACAAAATCTAATAGCTGAGCTACTCACAAGATACAATACCGTCAAAATTCCTGTTCTGGGTTTCCCAGTCTAACAAATGACCTTGTACAAAAATGCTTGTTTTGATTATGTCTCCTTTGCCTAAGCTACAAGGCTGTGTATAGTGACAGCTGTATTTGAGAGCAACTTAAAACAAATTTTATCTTAGTGGCACCTAATCCAGAGACTGGTACAAGCAGCATGGAAAAGTCAGTGTCAAAATTAAACAATGAAGGCTTTTCTAGGAACAGATGCTTTTTCCCTGCAGCTGTAAAAACCTTAAAACAATCCTATACCCCACTGTCTGGTCACGCAACTATCACAAAGCAAGGCATAAATTTTGCCACTTATTGCAAATATTTGCTGAGAGCTGCTATAACCCTTTTTAAAAACAGTAACAGGGATTTCTTGAGGGTGATTATGAGGCCATTTTATCCTTTAAATGAGTGCAAGGCTCTCCAATTTACGCCCACGATCCTTGGGACAAAAACAAAAGAATAACTTTTCAAGTTCATGTTTTACACAGATATGGGAACATAACTGAAAAACCCTAAGAAACAGGTTTACTACAGAGACAGTGCTCCGAGTCACTAAGATGTTATGGACGGGACAGAGACAAACATTATTAATTCACAGCTGAAACAGCAACTGAGTGTTTTCTTTGCATAGTAATTACAAAGCAACCCAGTGCAGCACTATCACTACACTGCTGCTTCAAGATACCATTTTGGTGCTCTAACTCCACAACTACTATGTTAAATATCCTAATCACCACAACTATCCAAAAAATTACCTCTTTCTATTAAGTGAATGCAGTGATAAACTTCAAACCGAAATATAAACTCTTAGGAAACAACTTCTGTAACTCAATGAATACACGTAAGTCCTCAGATCCCAATTAAGTGAGCAATTTACAATGTCAAGAATCTAGTTAGGCTCCATATGAACTGATGGGGATTTTAGATTAGCTTCTGTTGTGTATTTAAAAGTGATAGCACCAACATGATTTACATAAGTACAATATTTTCAAATATTTTCTCACCAAGCAAACACTCTAAAATTGTGAAGTGTTTCCTTTCTTACTCAAGTTAAAAAAAAAAAAAATCAACTTTTCCAGAACAACAGTTCATTAGCACCTCACTATTTATAAGTATAATTGGGTTGTTTGATGAGAAAACATGAGAGAACACTGTGCCTACTATAATTTGCACAAATACAAATTTCATTGTTTGAAAACAAATCAGCAATTCAACGATTGTGGTTTTTTAATATAAGTGTATATCATGCAATAATAGAAGTGATCATATTATAGTTAACACAGGATAGAAAGGTTAAACCGTGTTCTAAACCACTTTAATTTACAAGCTGTAAATTAATTTTTTTTAATTGCAAAAAAAAAAATGCTAACTTTAATTTTTCATTTGTTATTCAACTAAATATAATTTACACAGATAACAGCACTATGCTATTTAGCTACAGAGTACTGCTTTCCCACCTTAAATAGCACAGGAACTAGGGACATAGCTGTTTAATATGTTCATAAAGCTGCTTAGGTTTTCTTGTCATTTCATGCTAACACCTTTTTAATAGCTAGCATTATGATAGAAGCCTTGCATAAAAATTCACCACCTCGAAAGTAAAACACAGCAAATATTCAAAATCAGAATTGCAAGCGATGGTTTTAATTGCAGTTTTTAAAAAATTCAGGGTTTTAAATTAGGTCTTGATCCCCAAAATCCTTAGCATCCTTAAATTACATGAGCAAAGCCATTCAATTCAACATGATTACTTCTAAAATAAGGACAACTCACATGACTGAGCATTTACAGAGCCGAACCCATAACCAAAATTATAACAATGACTCCTCATTATTTTCAAATTCAAATAAATTGATCCTTATCCTTTTGAGAGTTTCTCTCCAATGCAACAACACTTACGGACAGAGTGTAAAGAGACAGAGAAGGAGAGAAAGGAAGAAGAGAGATATAAACATACACACTAAACTACAAGCTGACAAACTGAAAGCTAACAGATGTGTGACTTCTAATTAGTTATAATAATCTATGCTTCGACGCTATTGGAACCTGCCTCGCCTTCCCTTGCAAATCAGACAGCTTCCTTTGGAGTTTTAAACTCTGAGTGCTTCTAAATTTATTCAAGGAAAAAACCCTGCTTTCAGCAAATTTTAGATAAACTACAGTGATAACTTTATGAAAGGAAAATATTAAATTATAATTATCCTAAACAGACACAGTCTTGTGAAACTAACCCTACATTCATATGAAAATACAAAGCATTGACTATAATGAATTTGATTCATCCTTGGACACAAAGCTTTACCACAGTAAACTCAGTCAACTGTTGCTCTTGCTTTTATATTCATAGTACTTAAATAGCGCACTTTAAAACAAAAAAAACTCCAATTGGCTTTTCATACATCCACCCTCCCCAAAAATAACGCACTTGAAAAACCCAAATGATATGAAAAGGCTTCAAGGCCTCTTTTCTCCTTTTCACAGCACTTTTTTTTTATTTCTGTTTGCAGTAATCTGCCTTTCACTTTCTCATTGCTACAGAACAAACGAGGAGGCTCAGCACTTTGAAAAGGGGGCTCAATGTGTAATGGGTCCACTAGAATTAATTTAGTTGCACCAAATCCATTGAGCAGTGAGGTTTTTTTCTCTTCTCAAATCATTTTGAGTCGGATGCAGCCCCCAGCCTTTGTAATTCTAGTAAAGCACTTAAAGTGCACAGTAGGTGTTCATCAGGACCATCTGGTCAAAAGCAAAACAAGCTGCTGATTTTGCCTTTGAATAGAATGAAGCAAGTGTGAATTAGTCTCTTCAATTAGCACTATTACAACCTGTCAAGTGCATATTGTAAAACAGGATTATTACAGTATTGGTCACCAGTGCAATTATTTACTCTCTGCCTTTTCTTGCATATAAAAATGTCCATGTTTACTAGTTTTTGATAACTGAAGATCGTTTCTTTAATGATATGCACGTCCAAACCCACCAAAACCAAATTACAGGTTATGAAACATATTCTGTCAGGAATATATTAAGTTTCATAATTAAGTGAGAAGTAGTGCCCTTTCTTTATCTCTTATTGCTGTTTCTGTTGCATAAAGAGAAGAAGAAGAATAGTTTTATGCCTGTCTTCGAAACAGATCTCTACAGTCAGGTATTATGATATTTTAAGTGTCTAATAAAGCTATCACTTTTGAACAGGTAGATAAAAGGTATTTTCTCTTCATTTCCCAAGGAACTTCCTTTTCATATAATTTCCAACACATGACCACTTACAAAAAGTTTATTAAGGATTTCTTTCAGCAAATACACTTTACTTTAGCAATGTGCTGGTTTTCTATAACAGAAAGGCAAAAAAAAACAAATCAAGAAGTTGATTTAGCTTTTTAAAGATAAGATTTTTCTCTCCTTGTTCAAAAAGTCAAAGCCTGGCTCGCTAGCTGGTACTCATTTATCACTGTAGAACACTGAGGCTATCACAGTGATAGATGTTTAAATTATGTATACTGTTGTTCTGACTCGTTATAAATTGAATACAATTTTAACACGACAGATTTCTTTAAAAAGCAAACAAAATGTTCAAATTTCACAAAAACATTATACTGCTCTTGCGTACAACCAGTACAGCAATGTATTTTACCAGCTTCTCTGATACCAAGAATATTTGAACAATAGAACGTTTGTGCACCTCCTATTAAATACCAAAAAGTGTTAGTTACTGATTTTTATTACAAAAAGAATAGTTTTCAACAATTTTAAAGTAAGTAAAAAATGTCAAAATATAAAACAACTGTTTCTGAAACTGGTAATGTATGTACTTGGATCTGTCTATATTCTGGCAAATGTATGTTACTTTAATCACTTAGTTACATTTAAAAGAATAACATTATTTACACGTACGTTTCATGTCCTCATGTCAGTGTCTGACCTTTACTTTGAATGATCTCACTCAACAACAACTGGCCTGAAAATATTTTGTTCAGATATCAAAAAACAGATCTGAAAAAGGTACAAGACCTTCAGCCGGATTATTTTTCTGCATGCTGAAGGTAATTCATCTGCTTATCTGTATTTATATATTACATTCATTCAGGCCTTTTAAATCAGATTTCTGCCTGCATGTTCATAAACAGTGGTTTTGCACCTTGTTTAACATTTGTCCGCTTATCAGAAAAGTTTAAAAAAAATTTCATCACAAAGGACTTCAAATTGTCATTAGGGTCTGTCAACACAGAATTTACAGTTTATCTCAGCCCAAGCAGTTGTATGCACAAATAGTTCCTCCTCCTGCCTGGAGTGCTATTGGATACATTGCTTTTCATATTCCACCTTAGCCAGTTAAGTCTGTAGGGAACAGAGAACAAATATATTACCTAGCACAGGTGACAGGGATGCTGAGCAGCAGCCCCCGTTTAGATTATTGGCTAAAGGAACGGAATAAAGAGCAGAGGCAGCTATGCAGAGACAGCCAGTACTTAAGGACCCATCTTCTTTGCACTGTTTGCACAATTTTATGTTTTACTGAGAATTATACTGCCCAGTAGGTGCTTTACACAGTATTCTCAACTGGAATTTCCAGCAGTTACAAAATAAAATCACCAATCTATGAGAGGACTGAGGATTCTGCATATTTAACTCGTCCACCCTTTAGCAGCCACAGCTTGTGTGCAGTGGACATTTCTGTAATCCTTGCACACGGGAATCACAAAGAGGCTTCAAAGTCTGTATCAAAAGTAAAACAGACAATTTTAAACTCCTTGTTTATAACTAACTGGAGCTATCCAGTTTGTTAAAAATGTTTGCTTTTTTTCCCTCTGGCAGGGACTTAAACAAAAAGCAGAGAGCACGCTATTGTGACAAGAACTCAAATCCAGTAAGTTTTTTGCAAATTAGTTTGTCTGCTCCAGGATCAGAACACAAACTTGCTTTCCATGAAACATTTAAATATTGCCCCCTCTGAAAAGGGCTGTCCTTCATTTCTGTCAAATAATACAACTACAATGTGCAAAAATGAAAAGTAGTAGAAATGTTCATTTCTAAATGAGAATAAATTGGTAAGAATACTCAGAAAATAAGTTATCCTGATTGTGGAAATACCTTATAATAATTTAGCACATAGCTTCTCAAACCTAAACTTAAAAATTCTCTCCAATTACAGACAGCCTCTACAAATTATCTTAGCAGAATAAAGAGCAAGTCTTAGGCAGAAAACTCCTTTTAGTCTTGTATTAGGAGTTCAAGTTGTTAGACTTATTCTTATTTAACCATCTAATACACTGGAAATGTATTCATTTACAGTCTCCAAACTGGCATAAAACCTACTAATTTCCACTTTAAAATGCAGATCATGGAAAAAAGTAACTATGATATTTCCCAGAACAGTATCTGCACAGAATTAACTTAATACTGCAATTTTACAAGAACAAACAGATGTCAGAAACCTGTGACACAGATTAATTTGCAATTTAGACCACCAAGTTATTATTAAATTTCCAAGTTAACTACTACCCTGCTCAACTAAAAAAAAAAAAATAAATTAAAAATTGAATTCCAGAATTTCTTACACGTTCTGTTTCATTTTTTTATTTAATTTCCGAAGATTCTGTATAAACTCATAATCCCACAACAATATAACTGAATGCAACTTATATTTTTTAAGCTGAGAAATTAAAAATTAATATGTAAACAGTTAAAAATTTAGATAAAGCATGGTAAAAAAAAAAACAAAGGCATTTTCAAGTACCATCCAAAAATCCAACCATTAAATTAATATGCAAGAAATCGCAGAAGCAGACATGAGCACTACAGCTCCAGGCTTCTCTCAGAGAAATTTTTGTCACATTGTTTCCCCACCAAACACCACAATTTCTTTGAAAAAAAAAAAAATTCATCCAAATATCATTTACTATTAAACATGCATTCTAAACAATAAAAAAAAGACAGCAGAGAAATGAAGAAATCGTAGTTTAGGAAAGCACAGCTGAGAGCTCACTGGATTTTGCTTTTAATCCATGGCAAAATATTTATGAGGTTTTGAAAGGGTGGTGGGGTTGAGTTTTTGGTGTGAGTTTGGGTTTTTTTTGAGACACTTGGAAAAAATATATATTCCTTAAAATTCCCAGTATTAATAATAACAACAAACTGAACAACTAGCGCTGGAGAGACAGTTGCACCCAACTGTGGCAAGAAGTAGAACATTTATAGAATTTTAAATACTTCTTTTAATAATTGATGTAGTCATTTTGAATCTTTCTGCATAGGATATAGCGTGTGAGTAGATTGCATTAACACTGCTTAAACATTTCAACTTGTCAGTATGGCCAAGTCGATTTCTGAAATATTTGCAGTATTTTCCCATCGAAACAGTAATAAAGGTAGAATAAATATATGCCACTGCTTTATAATCACTGAACATTAATGAATATTTTATGTCTTTTTAAATCTCCCTGTTTAATTTAAAAGGGTGAAATTAAGTCTCCTCCCTGCAATATGCCAATTATCTGTAAATCAAACAATAACTTGGCCATTATACTCCTTTTTGTTAATATACCAGAAGCTAATTTGAAAACACTGAGCGGCATTTTTAGAGAATAATTGAATAGTCCTTCCTGCCCTCTTGTGGTTGGCAACTGCATCTCACACTGAGCTTCTCCACCATTATAAAAATACACCAGAAGGAAAGTAAACTATTAATTTGTTAAAGTGCGAACAAGAGCGAAGAAAAAAAAAATCTAACAGTCCCTGGAGAGGATGGAGACAAAGGAAAGAAGAAAAGATATCACTGATTCCTCCAAATCACAAGGCTTACTAGATTGATTCATCAATCATTTGTTAAAATGATCATTCTATGCTAAAAGAAAAAAAAAATTAAATTAAGAAGCCATTAGGGAGGTAACATACAAAACAGTGCTTGTTTTGTATAATTAGACAAATGTTCTGCAACCCTTTTACCTCAGCCAAATCCCCAGGGATTTCCAGGAGACTTTGCACAGACAGGAACATTCACCTGTTCAGCATCAGCTGCACAAGAAGGGCCAGAAAGCTCTTTTCATTTCACCCTCTGAAATGGTCTTTTAACTTTACACACTCTACTGGATGTGAGACTTAGATACAAGAAAGGCAGAGAAAGGTTTCCTGTTCATGCTGGTGATGGGGTGCTGGGGGTTTCTTATTTTGGTTGTTTAGTGGAGAAAACCACAACTGACTTTTAAATTACACTGACAGGTTACATGTTAACTGTAACCTGCCATTCCCAACAAACAAGAACTTCAGTGCATGTAAAGGCAGCTGAGATTCCCCTGTCACAGCTTTCTGGTTCCTTTAAGACCCACCAGCAAAGAAGTAAGCAATACAGCATAGATAAAAATCAAACTGACAACATGTATGTATGTATTTTCTTTTAAAATCTCACCATTTTAAAATTAAAACAACATGTTTTGATAATTTATTTCCATAAACATTCCAATTCTGTTTAATTGTAAAGAGTCAGACCTTAGCCCCTCAAAAATCAAACTGATGCAAACACATTCATTTGTATTACCACAAAAATCCAAAACAGAAATTATTATAATAGGTTTAAAAATAAAAAGTAGAAAACAGGCTCTAAGCAGGAGAAAGATCACAATTTAGATCTTAAAAATAACAGTATTCACAATGAAAAGAGTTAATTATCATTTTTTAGTGTTGCATGAGATACTGCTCCCATAGCTAACATTACAGAACTTAAATTAATTCTGTCTACAATGTCAGCATGTGACGTGAAAAACTTCAATAAAATCTGTTCAACCCTAAAAGACTGAGAGAAGTGTCAGACCAATAATAGCAAACATACATTTAATTTGAAAAGCAAACATTTAATCTTAATGTTTTGTAATGTGAATTCTGAAGATTCATATTTCTAGGTTGTTTGTCGTGTTTCCAGAAGGCAGTGGGTTATATGGAAAATAACATCCAAAACATCTGGCATTAGACAGAGCATGGAGCACTGAACAACAACCTTTGTTTTGGAAAGGAGTTTTAAAAATATGCAAGGGTCTGCTTGTTCTAAATTCAGAGAGTCCAGAGTCATATTAGAGATATTTGTTCCTATAGGACTTAATTCTGATGAAGTTCTCTCCAATATCACCCCTTGCTGGCCATTCCACAGAATGGCAGCAACATCCATTATACACAAAACCATTTGGCTCCCAAGCCAGCAAGAATTACAGCTCTCCAACAGCAACCAGTTGAGGTGCCTATAAAATGGAGATGGAGCTGGTTAAAAGAAGACAAGATAGAGGGAGCTTCAAGAGGCTTAAAGATAAAATGTAATTTGGACAACTCAATAAATACTGTTCATGTATTTTGCTACTATGCTGTAAAAAGAAACATCCTTTCTGTATAATGTAATAGAAAACCTTTTTGCTGACCAAGTTCTTTAATCAAACTACAGCAATCTTGATGATCCAGTTGATTAAAAAAAAAAAAAGACTAATAAAATGAAGGAATATCCATCAAGACCATGCAAACCCCTTTTAACAGAGCTGGCATTAACTATAATGAGCTACATTTATTCTTCAGCTGTGAAACAGCACTCACCTCCTGAATGGTACTGCTTCCTGAGAAGTTGAGGTTGTACTCCCGCTGGACTTCTCGATGGGTGACAATCAGCATGAAGTTTTGATTTAATGACTCCTGCAGGGCCCTGAAATGGTTGAAAGAAAAACAAGAAAATCAGGGATAAGCATGTTATAGCTTGTTTTACAGTTAGATGCAAAAACCCCAGGGTACCCTAAACTCTACATGAACAAGTCCAGGCACAACATTATCATCTCTCTTTTCACTCTTAAATGCAAGGAAGCATGCTGAGAATGACCAAAGGCCATTCCTGAACTCCTTCCTTAATAAGGCGACTGCAGCCTTTAAAGCTGTTCTAATGTTAAGTATTCTCAAAATCGAGAGAGTCACATTATCTTCACAAACACTGGGTGTATTTAGCACTCATAATGCCATTAATACCAGGCTTGTCAGTATATTGATGACCAGACAAAATATCAAGCTATGATGCACATTAAGAACTGATGGTAAGTGGAACAAGGCAAAGCACGCTCTCACTTCCCTAAGGTTACCTGAGGCAGAAACCAAATGGAAATTCTTCCACCTAGTTTCATTCAAAGCACATAAACCCAGCTAATTAGAACTGGAAAAGTAACCACAGGAAAATTTCTTGTGTGGGTACTGAACATTTAGAAAAAAAAATAAAATCTTAAGATCCAGTTTAAACAGGCCAACTATATGTTCATGTTGTCACAAACTTGGGGTTTTTTTGTGATTCTCCAGGCAAATAAAACCTCTGGATGTTACAAAAGGCATCCTGTTTGCTTAATTAGGTACAAAATTATGCAGCTATCTATTTTTCAAAATAGAAGGCAGGACTTAAGTTATAGACATGGTGACTATGGCTGTGTACAATCTTCCACAGGCCACAAAACTGCAGCAACACCATACCACAGCTATTGTTTCTAAACACTATTTATGAAGATTTGACCTGTTCAGTGGCATATGAAATTAAATTGGGCTTATTCACTTCTATTTTTTCTTACCACATACACTTAAAAGAATGACAGACTGTGGTATTTTATTTCACATCTTCACTATTCCATGACACTCCAACATGCTATTCCTCTTAGCAATAAAGGACAAATTCTGAATGCAGGTCAGCATAACTGTATCTTACAATACAAGAAGACAAGAAAGACTCCTAAATTATTTGAGACATAATGTGTTAGTTTTAACTCCTACTGTAACTACTGACCTGCAGTTTTTCTGCTCTGATGGCAAGGAACTCATACAACACTCACTGGATGCTTCAGCAAGAGATGCACAATTTGCTTGAATATCTCACAGAACGTTACCTTACAAAAATATCTTCACTCAGCAACTTCATTTGGCTTCTGTGACAACTTATTAATCACTTACTACAAAATGAAATCACAAAGTTCTATTTCTTGTCTTTTATAGTTTTGTAATACAGAAAATAAATATAACTCATTGTCAATGCTAAGTATGATCATGTGCACGAGAGACACTACAAATTCTACTGTAGTCATCTGTACTGAACATGACATTTTCTGAACCTGTCACAAAGTCTTGTAAGAAAAGGTCTAAAAAAAAAGAGTCCTGCAAAGTTGTATGCCTATTTTCAAAGGTAATTCTAATGTGATTGTCAATAAGTTTCACATTGCCATAACCGTATTTTCTTTTGGCAAATGTTCAGTAGCAACTAAAATATCCTGCTGTGCTTTTTCAGATTCTGATTTTTTATTTGTTTTCAGCAAATACTGGAGGCAAACGACATATTTAATTGCTCTGAAAACATTAATCACAGCATATGTGAAAGGCTCTGGATTCCATACGGACTCACACAAGGCTCTGTTATAGCTAATTTTGACTCCATCTGAAAAATCTGTAGATGCTAACTGATAACATGACTCATGTTTTCATTCTGTAATTGATATAAACATAGAAGGAAACAGCCTAGTCCAATCAAACCCTCAGTCTTTCCAGTTATGCACGATACAGACCCTTCAGTACTCCCCAAAATACAGCATGCTCATGAAAAGCTCATAGGAAAGGTTTTTCCACTTGTGACAGCGGGAAGTATGTAGAAAATGAAAAAATACCCTTCAAACAGAGTTAATTTAAATCAAGTGCCTAAAAATTAAAAGCCTTAATTTTTGAAGTAACTAACAATTTTGACACCTCTACTTCTGGATTTCTAAGCAACACAAGCTAAGCTTGTTAACAAGCAAATTCTCAGTACATTTTCATAGATAAGCAGAGGGAAAGAAGAGGCTGAAAATTAAGCTGGCTAAAAAAAAAAAAACAAAAACAAAACCTGCAAAAAACTGAGTTTGAAAATGTTAGCAAATAAAGTGCATGGTTAATTGTTCAATTTTTCTTCTTTCTTATTACAGAAAAATAATATATTGAGGAATATTACTTCTGGTTCCACAGACATTCAGTGGTCAACTTATCTACTCCTTGGAGCTCCTACATCAAAATCTCACATGGTCTGACAGCTGTAAGACTTGGAAAGGGAAAGGGAGGAAGAACTGATGGCACATCCCATGGGTGGTTGGTGCCAGTGTTGGTACCAAGGCTCCTCTGCAGGAATTGAACAAGCAGCTGGACAGCCAGTGATGTCAGTCCCTCCCATATTAATTTCCTCCAGCAACTGGGGATGTAGATTACCCCAAATTATTTGTGCCAACAGAACTCTGCTTCCAAAATATACCATGCCCTAAACTTGTATTTTCAGCCACTAAGGCTACAATAGAATTTACAATATAAAAGTATTTAAAGGAAACTTCTCAGTGACAGTAAACTGAACCTTATCTCTTTTTAGGTCCACAGAAGTGTATTGAGAAGATTGACTTTGAATATGTAGCAGTTGTTTAATTTTCCTAGAAATGTTATTAGCTCACTACAATCTTTCAAATAAAATATCTGCATGAAAAGGAAAAAAAAGTCAGGGCCAAACTCCAGGTCCCACTAAAGTCAAGACAGATTTTCTTTTATCTTTTTCTTCTTTTTTTTGTTGCCATCAGTGCTAAGAGAATTTTATTAACCTAAGAATAGGAAAACCTAAGAATTAACCTAAGAATTGGCAAAAGAAAACCAAATTATTGGGAAAAGAAACAGGACTAAAGTAGGCCACTCTTGCGAGCACCATTTTCCCCCCACTGTAAACCTTAGCTTTCAAAAGCATTTGCTGATAGGTGGTACGATGCCATTACAACTTTTTTACCTCAGCTGAATGATTATACATTCACTTTTCAGAACAGGAGGCCAGGGAACCTGTATTTTTGGGCACCAATCCTCCATTTAAGGTACTCTGCTGACACTCAAAGAGAAGTTCAAGAATAGACAAAAGAAAACAGACCTTAGCACGGTCATTGCTCTGACCGGTTCTAGCAAGAGACTTGGACATATAAAACACATAAACCAGACTGGTTCTATCTACTGTTAAGTGACTGACTTAATGCTTTGATTTTTGATGTAATACTTTGCTTTTTAATACCATTTTTCTTTGAAATTTTAATAATACATTTTAAACTTTGAGACTGAAAGTATATCCTTAATCAATGATCAGTAAATGCTTCTTTTCATTTCAGTTTTGTGAGTTTTTATGAAATACATTCAGTATTTCCCATTAGGCAAGATTTTTCTCAGTAACGGGGAGATTTCCCCCAAAAATCTCTGATTTTTATATAAATAGGTATGACACAAAGTAATTAACATTTCCATTTTAAACTTACAGATTTATACAAGCTCATGTCAACAGAAGTCCAAATTTACTGTAATTACAGATTATTTACATTAAAACAAAATAAGAAATCAGTATGTAAATGTAATGTTTGTTGTAGCTAATGCAGCAGGAGGTGGTAGATTAGGTTCAAACAGCAATCAGTTAGCAAATCTGGCTAACATGTAAATGAGCAGAAGCCCTTTTGTTTACATTCTATTGCATTTTAAACTTCAGGATTTTTAAACTGTCTCATGAGCAGATGTGAAAATAAAACATTAATCTTACCATTCTTATGGAAGCTTTCAAAGTAACTAAAGCAAGGCACTGCTCCTGTCCAGCTAAACACACAATACTAATAATTGGAGTTGCAGGTTACATCGTTCTTAATTAACACTCTGCTACAGTTGATAACATACAAGACACTGCGCCCCCCACACCACTCCTCTGCAACAATCTAAAGCATTCAGCAATATATGGACCCATTGCTTGAAAGATGGGAGTTGTGGGTTTTATTTCCTATCCACACAGATGATTACACTTCCTCAGTAAGTTACAATCACTTAGCAGAAATATGTTATTTCTAATAATCCCCAAGGTATGCACCTGGGGTTAACTGTTTTGAACTTTCCAATGATTCATCAGATATAATAAAGTATCTAAGACTTTCAGCTATTTAGCATTAAAAGTATAAATTTAAAATACATTATAGCCATTAAAATGACAACAACAACAACAAAAAATTTGATGAAAAGCATCTCCCAGAACATAGAGGATAGAAAGGACAGACAATCTGGATGACTCAACTCCATGGCCAGACTCTCATGCCCACACTTTTGATGTTTCTTCTTGTATTTTCCTAAACCTATTTCCTGAACTGGGTATTGTCAGCTTTCAAGAAGCATCCAAGGCAACAAAGGGAAGGAATTGTACGCTGAGGAAGTGATTAATCTAATCTGACAAAGCTGGTGCAAGGGATCTCTCCCCTTGGATGATTAAATGATGGACATTCTTTGGCATCTTTCCTTTTAAGACTGTTTTCCAAAGGAAATCATGTTCTTCTCCGCCCACCTGTCCCATCTGGTAACTTTTCAACATAGTCACTGGTTTTAAGGTGGTCTGGCAGTGTTAGAAAGCTCTCAAAGACAGAATAAATCAACATCCAAGTAGAGGAAAGGGACCCAAATTACCACCCACTTTAGTAAAAGGCTGTATTAAGTATTACTTGTATTACAAGTGTAGTATTTTATACTCCATCCATCTGACCTCTGGCCAACAATCTCAGAACTACACATGGCACATGATTTCACTTTTCCTTTGACGTTACCTGACTGCCAACTGGAGGTGGATACTCTATGCAAGGGGAAAAATATTACACAGGTGCTAAAAAAAGAAAAAGAGGAACCGGAGGCAGCATCAGAGGTAGGTGAGATCACAGGAAGCATGGATGGAGAAGACTGAGTTACTGCAGCAGCTGGGAATTCACTAGAAGGCAGGAATTCACCAGAAATCAGATTTCATTACATCCACAACTCAAAGAACGTTGGTTATTGTTCTGGATATTGTGCATGGATAAGTATGGATTTGCCAGCTGAAATTGTGGAAGCAGAGTGGAACTGTACAGGTGGTATCTGACATTTAAATTTAATCCTTACACCTCAATTTACTAGCATGCAGTGGTAATTCACTGGGTTTCTATTACCTATAACAGCTTTAGATAGGCCTCTGGTGAACAAAGATGCCCTAGGAGATTTTTATTTGTTTAAACTGCAGGATCACTTTGCCACTACATTTAGATGCTGGTTTTAAGTCAGTACTGGGTTAAGCCCATTCAGTCTGTCACAATAAACTTCAATGCCTACCTACCAGTATGTTGGAAAAGGATGTCTGAGACACTGTTCTGCCTCAGTGTAAAGAATGGGCACAAACTGGAGTTTACAGAGCTGAGACCAGATTGTTCCTTTTAAGAAGAGCAGACAGATAAAATACCCCATACTGGAATCTCAGGCTTTTCAAATATCACTTTCTGGAGATATTCAAATAACAACTATTTATCTCTAGTTCAAAATAGAAGGCATTTGAAGAAAACAACAGATGAACTCACAAAGTAAAGAGGCAAAGTTCTTCAACATCCATTAATAATAGATGTGAACAAGATGCTTTTAAAAATTGTGGGTAACAAACTAATCTGAATAATAACTGACCTAACAGTAGGCAGTAAACAGTGTAACTGGGTTTGGTACATTGCTTCAATTAGATGTGTTTTGATCTGCATTGATGCTTTAATTGGAGGCAAGCCTCCCCTTTCATCTAGAATTTATGACTTCAGGGAGATGACCTAGCCTTCAAATTATCCGTGTTTAAATAGCCACTAATTAGTCATCATTTGCTATCCCAAAGCTACCAACTTTTATCTTAAAAATATCCAGAACTAATCTCCACTATGAAACAAGTATAAACTATAAAAGGTAACAACCACTTTGATTTTACTAACAAGTAAAGTTCTTTAAAACTATTAATCCAATAAAAAAAGGCTAGGAACTGTTTTTAAACAGTTTGTTGTTATATACTTTACTGCAGTTGCAATAAACAACACTCTTCAGATCCCAATTTTCTTTCCAGAACTGAAGACATTCAAATTACAATATACAGCAATACCTAGGTAAAAATTTTGAAATTGGAAATGGAAACAATTACCAGCTAATGTTTTTTCACTGTTCTTCAAATAGCTGCTAAAGTACAATGGCTTATTGTCCTCCCATACAACTACAACTCCTGTTGGTACATACAGTTCATGTGCAGCTCACCAGTCTCTATTCAAGTGCCACTATTCCCTCTCTTAATGCTCCTCTCCTTTATCATTGTTTTTATAATTCATATCAGCATTCTTATTTCCTCCACAGACTACAGGGTAATGTGCACAAGTACCTTTTAGTAATACATAAAGTACTTTTAGTCATTAGGATGCCAGTTATTAAGTTCTATTGATCCAAAGCATTCCCTTCACTAGTAATACGACTGCACTTGGAGAATATTCTCCTATCGCCTACAAGGGCAGGAAGCCAACTCCCTCTTCAGACAACATGGAATTCATGCAGTTTGCCCAATTCCAAGCGCATCCCTCCCTCCCTGCCTTGGCTGGTCGGGAGCAGCTCCTTTCCCAGGCTCAATTCCTGCACACCCTCTAGCGGCTACCGAATAACACTCACACTTTCCTGGTAAAAAGCACATACAGGACTGCCTTTGGGAAAAAGGGCAGGAAAGAAAACAAACTGAAGTAATTAGGTAATCGCAAATTACTTTAGAAGAGCGTCTTCCTTAAAACATCATTTCATTTGCAAACGTTCAGAATATTCACTGACAGCAGAAAGAGACCTGGAGGTGCTGGTCCACAGAGGCTGAACACGAGTCAGTGTGTGCCCAGGTGGGGCAACTTAAGGCCAACGGCCTCTTGGCCTGTATGAGAAATAGTGTCACCAACGGGACACTAAGGAAGTAACTGTCCCCCTGTACTGGGCACTGGTGAGGCCACACCTCAAATCCAGTGTCCCCTTTTGGGCCCCTCACAACAAGAAAGACACTGAGGTGCTGGAGCATGGCCAGAAAAGGGCAACAAAGCTGGGGAAAGGTCTGGAGCACAAGTGTGATGAGGAGCGGCTGAGGGAGCTGGGGGTGTGTAGCCTGGGGAAAAGGAGGCTCAGGGCAGACCCTACTGTTCTCTAGAACTCCCTGAAAGGGGGTTGTGGTGATGTGGGGATCGGTCTCTTCTGCCATGTCTCAAGTGAAAGGATGAGAGAAAACGGCCCAAAGTTGCACCAGGGGAGGTTCAGGTTAGGTACCCGAATTTTTTTTTCACTGAAAGAATGGTCAGGCATCGGAATAAGTTGCCCAAGGAGGTGGTGGAGTCACCATCTCTGGAAGTGTTCAAGAGATGTCTGGATGGGGCCCTTGGGGATATGTTTCAGGGCTGATTATGGTGGTCAGAATAGATAATCTTGAAGGTCTCTTCCAACCTTGATGATTCTGTGGCTTATGAACACTCAACTGCTTGCTTCTTGAGTGTTCAAATCAGTAATAAAAGATATCCTACTCAGTTAAAGGAAATTAATTATTCAGCCTATCTACATACATTTTAAAAGTCAAAAAAAATAAGGTAAAATAAGGTAACAAACATTCCAGAAAGAAAATTCTGATCTGCTGGGAATGATTTACACAGATTTATAAGATACATTAAATGAACTAAAATAATGCAGCAACTTATGCAAGGCCAGCTCTCATTTCCACAGGGACTGAACTTCTGTTAAATTAAAGTTATCACATCTGAGAGGTGTAAAATTCTGTATGTACCTACAACGTTCATGTACCACATCATGGTTTTAAAAACCCCAGCAACCTTCTTTTCATCAACGAGGTGCTGATGTAGCTCATCCCAACAGTTACTAGAGCAGTGAAAACACTTTGTATTTACTGACTGCAGATCCCTGCACATACATGTGGCTTCATAAAACCCACAAAAAACCAAATCATACAAATAGAACTTATGGCCAAAAGACTTACCCAGAATGACTTGAAGAAGGAGGAGGCAGGTCAGGTGTTAGAACATAAAGACTATTATTTTTTGGCAAGTGTAGACTTTTTAAAACAGTCTGAGGGGAGAAAAATCATTATAAATACAAAACGTTCACCAATTCTGACATATTATTTTATTTCTTTTAATTACTGATATTTATTTACAATACCACCAAATATTTTGTTTCAAGATAAATTTACTGTAACTTCAAAACATCATTTTTGTAGGTGGGCCATGTTACATATAAAACCAACACAAACTAAAGTGATTTGTCCTGGGTTTTTTTTTTGGTGATTTTTTAGATTAAGAGTTCTTTGTGCCACCCGAGACATCTGACACTGTTTGAAACTCAAAATTCTTGCATTGTAATCCCCACCCACAGATGCTCAGTTTGAAACTCTGAATTCAGTTAACTGAAAACACAGTTGAAAACTTACACTATCATCTACATCTCCAGTCTTCCACCCTTTTAACAGCATTTTAGATGCAGGAATCTGAAGTTCATTTTCTAGAATATGTTTGATATCTCCTAAAGAAAAAAACAAAGAAAATACATAAAATACACACACTTACTGCTTTATTTCAAACAGTACTGAGTCATAATTAAAAAAACAATACCAAGGAAAAATTTAGTATCCAAATCATTTTTAGTCTCGTTACTCTTGTAACACCCACTTCAAACAGTAAAGGACAAATGAAGCTTAAAAAAAAAAAAAATCACAAAGCATGAATGATTGGAGAATCACAGGAGGATCTGATGATTTGGACATATATTTGGATAATTCTGCATATGTCAGACACACACATTTACAGCTGTATGTTATCCGGAGCACCAAACTTTGCCAGCAACAAAGAGGGTGCTTATTTTTGATACCAAATTCCATTATCAATAGTCCTGACCTAAAGAACTGGAATGTTCATACAATTTGACTGCTCTGACAGCTTTTTTGATGTTTTGTACATTTTGATGCTCTCTTCTCTCTTTAGTTATATTACAATTATAAAATAATTCAGGTTGGAAGGTACCTCTGGAGCTCATCTGGCTCAAGCCCAACTCAAAGGTCTAATAAAATCAGTTTAGTCAAAGATTTGTCCAGCTAAAAATGGAAATTTGACAACTTTTCTGGCCAACTTGTTCCAGTACTTCACCACCCTCATAACAACAAAAATTCTTTTATCTAACATGAATTCTTGATGTTGCAAATTGTGTCTATTGTGTCTCATTATCATAAGCCTCCGAGAGAAGTCTGGCTCCATCTTCTCTGTGTTCTCCAGCAGGTAGCTGTAGACAGAGGTAAGGTCTGTACCTCTCCCCTGCCCCTCTCCAGGCTGAACAAATCCATTTCTCTGTGCCTCTCCTATTAGCCCTGTGTGCCAAACCCCTGACTGGGGGGGAATATCAACACCTTTCTTGCACTGGGGACCTCAAAATCCGACACAGTGCTCCAGATGCAGCTTTGCAACTACTGAATGGAGGGTAATAATTATTGCCCTGGATCCACTGGCTACACTCTTGCCAACACAGCCTGGGACATGGCTGGCCTTCCTCACTGGAAAGGTTCACTGCTGATCCCTTTTATTATTAAGTTGCTTTCTAGCCTATCAGTCCTCAGCCAGCTCACAGATGGGAATACATGGAGTTATCCCATCCCAGATGCAGGACTTCAACTTTGTTTTCTTGGAACTTCATGAGGCTCCTGTTAGCCCATTTCTCCAGGCTGTCCAAGATTGTCTAAACAGCAGCCTTGCCCTTCAGAATATCAGCACTTTCTCTAATGTGATTAAGATTTATTTTAAGCAGTTTTTTATCCAGTCCTTATCTTAACAATATGAATAGAAAAACACAACAGCAGAGTACATCAAAGGCCTTACTAAAGCCACAGTGACATCCACTGTTCTCCCTTTGTCCACGGAGCCAGTCATCAAATCACAAAAGGCAAATAAATAATGCTGACTGATAAGGCACAATTTCCCTTTAGCAAATCCATGCTGGCTGTTTCAAATCACCTTCTTTTCTCTCCTGTGCTCAGAAAGTGCTTCCACGAAGATTTTCTTCCGTAATTCTCCCACAGACCAAGTGCAGCAATCACCACTGAACAGTAGGTTCACATTTTCCTTAGCCTTCCTTTTCATGCTGATGTACTGACAGAAACACTTCTAATCCATCAGTGGTTTCAGCTTCACCTGAGTTTTGGTCTTCCTAACTCCAAACCTGCACACTGGCAACACCTGTGTTCCTCCAGGGTAGCCCACCATTACTTTCCCCCTTTGGTGTACTTTCTTTTAGCATTTAGCTCAGTTGGAAATTCTTTGTTCTTCTGCCTTCTGCCATGCTTGCTCCTCTTGCATATTGGAAGAACTGTTCCTGTGCTTTGAAGAGGTTGTCCTTGAAGATCAACCAGCTCCTCCAGGCTCATTTGCCCTCCAGGGATCCTGCCAAGCAAATCCCCAAAGAAGCAAAAAATATTCTTTCCTCAAGCCCACAGCTGAAATTCTACCATTTGTCTTGCTCACTTCTCTCAGGACTTTAAACTCAAAGGTTTTAAACACAAGGCTGCCCTCAGTCTTTATATCCCAAGATACAGAAGACATGAACTGCCTTCTGCCCTACAGCTTTCAGGTAAAAACCATCAAGAAGTTATTAAGAAAAGAAAAAACATAATAGTATGGCTGCAAAATCCTGATTTGATCAGATTTTTACATCTAATTTCCATGGACGCAACAGTGCAATGGAAAACATGGAACACGCATCAAGAATTCAAACTAATCATCACTAGGTGGCACCAGCCACCTAAAAAGACAAATAAGGATCAAAAGTTCCAATTTGAAAATGTCATCCCAGACAAAAGGCTGCAGCACAGAAAATTGCTTCTATCAAGTACTTCTTCATGTAGTTCTTTATTTGGATCTGTATAAGCTCTTCACTAAAAACAAGAAATAAAAAAAGAAAACTCTTCTTCCTTAGCAAAAGTAAATTAACTCACAGTTTGGGGAATGTAAATAATAACACTAACAACATCATATTTCTAACAAAATGCAACAATTTTAGGATAAAGACAATAAAACTGATAAAAGAAACCCTAATCTGAACAAAAGAATCAAACAAAAACTGAGCAGAGAAGAATCCAACGATGTTCTTCACACCAGGAAGAACTCCTCTAATCCTGTCACTAATCCTATGCAGAAAGAGAAGCCATACAGATGCAAAGAGGAAATGCTAAGATCATCCACTTATTAACAGATTGCATCTATACTAATCCTGCCCCAAATTAAGTTTTCATGCCTAAACTCAATCATTAATCTCCATTTGGTTTCTGAAGCAAGTTCATAAGAAAACTAGATTTCAAAATAAATATTTGATAGATCACTAACCTTTACAATGGATTAGTGAAATTTTGCTTTTTTAAAGCTGTAAAGAGATTTCAAAATGGTTAGTAGCTGTGGAGGCTGTATTTTGGGTTTGTTTTTTTTTTTTCTTTTTGAGGGGTTTTGCTTTGCTTTGCTTTAGGATTTGAATTTTGGGAGTTGAATTTTTTTAGTTTGTTTTTGTTTTAGGATAGCAGTTTTTGCTGAATTTTTACAAATCCTTACCAACTGTGGAGCTGTCTTCAAGTACTACATCCACATTTCTGTCTCTGTACTCAACCCTGAAGTCAAGCATTCGAGGTTGTCTTTCCACTATTTGTCTAGATGGCACTACATGGCGAAATGCTGAGGATGAGGAAGGGGTTGAAGAAGCTGCTGTAGAATGACTTGTGGGGCCATAGGCTGGTCCATGTAAAGTCTCTCCACCGTACTCACTGAAAGACATGCAGATAAGATGATTTAAACAGAACAGTTTGATACATTTAAAT
Organism: Lepidothrix coronata; assembly: GCF_001604755.1. Classification (NCBI taxonomy): domain Eukaryota; kingdom Metazoa; phylum Chordata; class Aves; order Passeriformes; family Pipridae; genus Lepidothrix; species Lepidothrix coronata. The sequence continues at coordinate 1,917,829 of NW_016690192.1, forward strand.
GAAAGTTAGCAAAGTGAAATGACAGTGTTATTCACTTATTACGGTCCACAGCACACACCTCTTGAATACTGTCATATCTGAATATACTATACATCTAACCATTAGTAATTCGAAAACAATTTTCATATCAGCAACATTAACATTTCAGGACTCAGAAGTGCTACAGGAGATCAGCGTGGATGACAAACAAGCATTTAAGCAAGTATTTCAGTCTAAAAATCATTATGTAATTAATACCAGAATTATCTTGAGAAGGATTATGACCATATCAAAACTGGCATTTCATTTGATAAGCGTAAAGCTTTGCCTTCTAGATGTTCTTACCAGGAAGATCACCTGTGCTGAGCAGTTACAAGATATCATGATGGTGGATGCAAGACAAGAAAAGGTTCTGCACTGAAGGAATGGAAGCCAAGCAAGGAAGGATTTAGGAAATGCTGAAACACAGCTTGCCTCGTTTCCATTCTTTAACAGAACTTATTTGAAAAATGCCTTCTATCCCTCTTGAAGATACCATGAGATCTCTCAATGGAAATGCTTCATACAGCAAGTCAAATCTGTCACCTAGAGAAGACCTGAACTTTTTAAAAAGTGCAAATGTGGATGGCAATGCATGTCACAGCTATTGCAAACCCCATTATTGTGCCTTACACATTTGAAACAAAAAAACATGTTATGCTTGTAAAACAAGGAGCTCCTTCACTTCTCACATCAGCAGGCTCAGAAGGATGAACTCCCAGCTACGAAGACCCACACTCAGAGACCCACAGCTCAAAAGTCAAAGGCCCAAAAGTCTAAAGAGTACAAGAAATAGTCTTATTTTCAGGATTTAAAAAAGTATAAATACTGAGTGATGGGTCACTGTCTTAAATCTGATGGCCAACTATGAATTAAGTACTATAACCATTTTGTCAATAGACCCAAGAAGCAATGAGTATCCCAATTCTGCAGACTGGATTGTAAAACAAACAACTAAATTACAAAACCAAACGTGCTTTTTTCACTTCAGTAAATTAACTTACTTCAAGTCCAGTTATTAATTCTATTTGATTCCATCATAAAAGACATCCTATATATCTGACTGGCAACCTCTAATGGAACACAAAAAGCCTCACATCAGTAAAATAAGCCTCGTATGAAAACCACCGGAAACCAGGCTTTAAGTCTACCAAGCCTCCCTTTAAACCACTTCCATTGGAAGGGGAAAAAAAAAAAAAAAAAAGAAAAACCCATTTGGAACGCATTTGACTATCTACTCATTTCTAAAAATTGACGAATTACTGTGGAACAATGCTGTTAAGTGGACACTGGACCAGCATGTTATCCAAGTCTGGCAGAACTACTACAGCTACTCCCCAGTTTCTTTCATCCAATCAAACATTCTGGTATTTTGGACAGAAATGCTTTGAGGTCAGGACTTATTAACATAGGTAGAAAAAGTGCTCAGTACAACAAAGACTTGGTCTCAAATTGACTAAGTAGGCCTTACAGTAATTATATATTTAGTAACTTAACTGAGCAAATAAAGTTTTATCCTCAATCAAAAACTGACTCTATTTAATAATAGCTTTAGTAAGTATTGACACACACGTCAAACCACCAATTTACCTACATTATATATCTTCTGCCATCATTAAACTTTTTATAATAGTACATTAAGTACTTTTCTGAACAAAATTTTAAACATTACTTTACTGTCTCTCTCAGGTAGCTCAATTCCTGTTCTGCTGTTTTCAATTGCCTCATCAGCACTTAGAAGATCAAGCTTCAGTGACTTCAAGACATCCAAGCATGAGTATACAAGCCAAAATTTAATTCAGAAACTGAAAGAAAATCAGTAAACCTACTTTTAGAAAGGAACAACCTTACTTTATCTATTGCAGCTTCTGCTGCCTGTAATTCAACACAAGAAAAATAAAAAAAAAAACCCTATGAAAATACAAACACTTTTGGCCAAGAACAGGGAAGCATGGAATATCAATACCTTTAAAAATGCACAAGGGAAAAGAAAATACTTAGCCAGAAGCATACCAATATCCAGACTCAGTAGAGAGAACCCCACACAGAGTGACCCAGCAACAAATGAATTCAAAATAAAAATTAATCTGAATAGATGTTTGAGCTAGTCCTCCACCAATATGGGAAAAATTGAATGTTAAGTCAGTTTTGCCACGAATAGAATTTGTGGCTCCAGAAACAGCTTTAAAAGGAGAATTACATCATCTTAGGATTCAAGAAGAAAAAAAATGTGACTGTTACCCAGCATCACTCTCTGCATGTAATACTCCAGTCCTGTGTGCTTACCTTTGCAGAATGCCATTTTCTTGTGGTATAACACCATTTATAGCTGCCTGAGAACAGAAAACAGATTTTGAGTCAAGCATACAGAACAACAAAAATACACCAGAACTTATATAATGTGTTTTTTAAAGTGTGATCAACTTGCTTCAAAATATGCCCTGAAATGCTCTCCATTCAATGAATATTCTTGGTAAACAATATTGGCATTACAGTATCTGCATAAAACAAAACCCACATCTGAGTGCAAATAAACAGGAACTGAAGCTCAGACTCCTGCATGATTGTGATGGGTTTCCCAGGTGGAATGCATGGGAATAAACTGCCTGGTCCACGTTCAGTCAATATAACACTCTGTACACTTGCTACTCACACACCTTGGACACGCTGCTCTCAAACACACTGAGCCAACTGTGCCCGGCCAGGGCAGCCAGACAGCACGTACACAGAAAATATTACGTTTCCCAGACGTATCAGGCCTGCAGAAACCCATAAAGCTGCCCAGCTGCACACACACCGCGTGCTGCCAGCCTCGTGTGCCCCCAAACTGCTGCAGTGGGCGCAAACAGCCCCACGGGGCTCCACCCCACCCACGCCTTCCCCCCAGCTCACACACACAGACACTGCCCGGACCCCCTCCTGTGCCAGGGAATCACAGAAATGACCACCCCCAAAATTCAAACAATCTTCGGGTAGAAGAGGAAGTATTTTTTAAGTAAGGTTTATGCAGTTAAATACCGTGCCATGCTGTCCAGATCACCAGAATAAACAAAATGTTACTTGTGTAAGTACAAACCTGGCCATCTGCATTCAGGTTTGGTCTTACTGGAAATTACAGGGTTATTAGCTATAAAAATATCCTAATGAATTCCATCTTATATTAGAACACATTATATTTTTAAATAGTCACAACATACCCCAGTTGCAAGTTCAAAACCCTAATTCTGACAAAATTTCTGCTAAATCTCTTGTAGCATTGCTCCATTCTGTGTTGCAGAAAGTTAATTTCCAGCACATCTGATGCTACAGTAGTTTGTATAAACTTTGAAATTATATCAGGATGAGGGAAAAGCTTGGAAAATAAGTAAGACTCTCTTAAACAGTATTTTGAAGCCAACTTATTGCAGACTGCTTCAAACCACCAAAAAAAGTGTTTAAAAGCATTTCCTTGCTAGGATTTTTCAGATTTGAGGAGCACTTAAGAGTGACTCCATGTGAGCTGGTGAAGGTGACTTATACACTTGCTTCTCAGCTGATTAAACTTTGTTCTGACTATTGCTAGAAGACACAGGAGCAAAGACCTCAGAACCCCACCTAACTTCAGGCTTTTAACCCTAGCACAGCAGGGAGCAGACAAGGTGGAATAGCACGTGAGGGAATTTGGCAGGGAATGAGAAAAATTAAAAAAAAAAAATCTAGAGAGGAGAAAAAAAACAGACTTCAAAAGACTAATTCTATTTCTCTCTGTGACAATCTTTATAATCACATGTTGAGTTCACAGGTACATATTTGTTAGGTTTAACAGCGCGATTAAAGAGAGCTTGGAGCATCCCACTAATCTCTATTTTCTCCTCTACCAGCAGCAATTCATGCGTTTCTACTATCACAATTTCTAATATCCTTGTGTGTCAGATATACCTGCCCTGTTGGCCAGAACACCTGGTGAATGAGTGTCCAGTCCACGACGGAGAACACTGATGTTTAGAAGCTCATAGATCCCCTGGTACTCCAGGAGGACAAAGTCATATACTGCCACTACTAACTACTAACACTCTTCATCTATCAGCATCATTTTTACAAACTGACATTAAAAAATGTAGCTTAAGTAAGTGCTTAATAAAGACAAAAATAGATGTAATCAAGATTTAAATGCTATGGTTTCTTTTCCTCCAAATATATAAACATGATTTTTTACAATTTCCATTAAAAATTAAGGCTACATAAAGTCAAAAAGCTTTACTGCTGAACTCAGCTAAATTATTATGATATTGCAATAAGATCATGCATTTAGTAACAAATATTGCGTAATTAATAATAAAAAAAGCAGAGAAGGAAAAGGTCAGATGTATCTATAAGCTAGAGCAACAACCCATGAGGCTGTATCAAATTACAGGGAAAACAAAGTTCCCTACCAGATCAGTTTTTAAATCAGTTTATCCACCGTGCATGGCAATAATCAGTGGTTTCTTTTTAACAATGTGTCTCATTTATCATCATTGTGGTTTTTGCAGTCATACATAGCTCTTGATCGTGTTCATCTAATAAACCTCCAGGAAAGAGTAGGAGGTTTTGGTTTATTTGGGTTTTTCAGGATTGGCTTCCCCCTCCCATACTCTTCAGCAACATACATTTAATTTCTGTCAACCAACAGATAATGTTAGTTGAAAGGCAAAATTATCCTTTATTTTGCATCTCCAAGACACAGAGAGCAAATACAAGTTTTGTACCACAGAACCTACACTAATAAGGATCTGCTGGCACAAGAGAGTTCTCTTTACTCACAAAAAAGGAGCTGCTTCAGCTATAAAGAAATAAAGCAGTGTGGCATTTCCACACTTCTGTCAAAGCTCTTGTCTCAAGAGGATTAAATCGGCTCAAACTTCTTCTGAGCCTGCTTAGAGGGGTTAAATATGATAGAGGCTCCAAGCTATTTTCTTTAAAACTGAATAACTCACTTGTTCATGTCCCTAGTTTTGTAAACTTGATGACATTTAAGGGGCACAGCAGAAAAAAAATCAGCACCAGTATTATGTACTCTTTTGATGGAAAGACCTCTATTAACCACACTGTAAAACTAAAGAGTCTGGACACTGTTTGTTAAGGAAGATGGAAGACTAAAATGATGTAGACAACAAATGGTAGCAGTGCATATGTACACACTGCATAAATATTAAATATCCATGTTCTTACAAGACAGCTATAAGTAGGCCCTGCAACAAAAAAAAAGAAAAAGGAACAACCATCTGCTTTAGAATTTCATTGGGAGAAGGCTGTGTCTATTAAAAAAAAAAATTAAAACAAGAACACGTTACTAAGGCAGGATGTGTTCCAGGCTGTTCTTCCCCAGTGTCAGTCCCCTTTGAGAGAGGATCACATCTCTATGGTTATGCAAACATTCAAAGATATCACACTTTTTGTCTCTCCAAACACGGATCTTTGATCACCAGCCTCTGTGACTAATTTACAGCAATTAAAAAGGGGGTATTACGCTTGAAATAATTTTAATAACCAGTGCAAAATCTCTTCATGGGTTATTAAATAGAAAGATACCATGTCTGGATCTTCAGTTCCCAATAACCTGTTGCTGAGAGTGCAAGTGGCATTCCATGCATATGCTGTGGGAGAACCCACTGTGTGTCCACGAGGGTCATTGCTGGATATGAGGTACCACAGCCTCGACAGTATCTGCCTGTTCAAATACTATCACTATTTAATGAGTGAAGTTCACCTTAAATGGAAAATTATAGAGGTTTCAGAAGATTTTTCCCAAAGCCAAGAATCTCAGGTGTGTCTCAGTACTATACATAGGCAAATTCTACCATAACACACAATACTCGAACAACTACCAGGCCTACCATTTATTTTAGGAAATTGTAAGCCGAATTTAGCTATTCTTGATTTATGCGTTATGTTTATGGATATGAATCATATATTCAGGAATTGGAACAGCTTATTTAAGAATTCATTAAGCACTGCATAACCTGACTTAATTGGACCTGCTTCGGACCAGACCAGCATCCAGAAACAACTTCCCAACTCAAGCACTCTGTGACTTCATCATCCAAGAGTGTATCTTGGTAAACATGCCTGTGAATCTTGGGGTTTTTTTAATGAACAGTAAGACAGGAACATGATATAATACTGGACTGACAAATGCTCATTACAAAGGTTCAAAGTAACAATATATTTTTTGTGTTTGTTTCAGCAGCACACTTTCAAATAACAATATCAAAACATATTAAATCCAACTTTTTTCTTCCCTATGTTTGCAGGAAACAAAAAGCAACAGGGTTAATGAAAGGTTACCAAATTCCTTAACTGTTTGGGCAACCCAAAATTCTGTGGTATTCTGTAAACAAACTGAAATTATTTAAGTGACTAAAGAACACTGTGAAGCAAACTGTGAAATTTAGAACTTTTCCTCAAGGGAATATTAACTTACACACGTTAGTCAGTTCTGATTAAATGTGACTATCTTTTATGAGTACAAAACAGTGTTAGAGCGAAAACAGCAACAATGAAGCAAGAATGCTGATGACTTCTCTTAAAATACACAATTACAGTGTTAACCATTTAAAAGCAATTAGGCACATCTTACAGTGATGCTCATCCCAGGCAATGAGGGTCCTATGAAAATTTATCAACAAATTGCAGTATTTTAGATAGCACAAACATTAAACTCACAAGTTGTAAATACTCGGTGGTTATCACAAAGTTTGAAGAAGGACTGGATTTGCCAATCATATTATTTACATGCTGAGGTCTACATATATATATATACATATAGTGATATACAAGGCAGGGGATTCCTTCCTCTTCATGGACTACAGATGGGAGTTAATTTTTAAATTTCCAAAATTTAGAAGTGATGTTTAGATGAATTATCTTAACAATTAAAATCAGGCCCAGGCAAAAGCTCAGTTAAAGGCTTCTGCAATGGGTGAGGAGGGAACTCTTCCTCGGTGGCCACCTCTTGTTCCTCCTCTCTCCTTTCCAACTCTCCATACCACAGAACGGCTTTCCAGACCCTACCCTAGATACAGACCCTTTAAAATTTTCCTCTTCAAATTCAAACCTCTACCCCAACGTGGAGCAAGAGCTTTTACGAAGCACAATGCAAGATCAACTTTCCAAACTGATACTAGAAAACACATCTCTAAGCAAAAGAAGAAAGCAAATTCAAGCTGCACAATGCTGGAAGAACAATCCTTTTAGAGGAAGAGGCTACAGAAATGTAAATACCATGGACATGAGAGCTGCATGAGTTTCACTGAGATAAATAATCATTTCATCTTAACACAACCAGCACAAGTTGCTTGCACAGAATTCCAGAAGCCTTATTTAGGTTTGAGTGAATTCAGCAAGTAAGACCACTTGAGTCTACTTAATAAAGCCCATGCAGAGCTTTACATTTGTTTAGCTAAAAATTGAGAAGGTTTACATTAAACAAACACAATATCCAAATGAGACAGAGACATAGGGTAATAAGAACAGCCACAGCAGATGACTTAATCCAAAATCCATGGATGTCCAACCAAACAGCATCAACTGCTTCAGAAAGTCACAGGGAAATATAATGGAGTCACTTGCTCATGCGGTGTTTTCTTCCAATCCTCCAATTTTCTGTAGGTCTGACACATGCAGATTTATAGTCTTTATAATTTTTTCTTTACATTCAACTTAATGCAATAGCCTCGTAAACCACATATTTAATTACTTCTATGAAATTCAGTAAGAGCTTTCTTAGATGAGGGGACTCATTTATTATGACTTTCAAAAATCTGTATTCTTCCCTAAATGCCACAAACTCAGATTTTACTTTCGGTTTAAGATGCCTGGTAAGCTAAAAACAAAGTTCTGCATTTTGTGTCTTTCCTGTTTATTTTGCCTCTTCTTCCTCTTATATATTTAACATCTCCTTGATATAAAAACAATTTCTCTCAAATCACAAATTCAGAAAGTTCACCCCAAGCTGTTTTCTACATCAGCAGAAGGAAAGAGAGCTCATTGTCTTAAGAGGAAGAGGTGCCAGCGGCTGTATTTTAAAATATAACCAAAAAATGGTCATTTTGATGTTTCACACTACAAAACAAAGAAAAACCTGTTTTTATCTTTGGCCTGACCCTTTCAGCATTTAATCTTAGATTTATTTCTCTGATTACACAAGTGAATATAACCAAAACCTACATGCAAAACCTCACTACAGAGGGTGAGATGACACACAAGACAAACATACTGTGGTTTTGAGTTCTGCAGGAAAAAAAAGATTCTAACTGTTATATTTTGGACATATCAGCCAGTATTCAGCTGTGCTATCAATCCATCCTGCTTGAGGATCACTCAAGATTTGCTGAATTTCAGCAAATTAAACTTTTTTTTTAAAGCTAAAAGTGTAATGAAATATACCAAAAAGCCCTCATTAAGCAATCTATAATATACTAGAAAAATTATTTCTTATATTTCGTATTTTATATTTCGACAGCACAGAAAGGGTCACTAAAATTACTCTGTTTATAATTGTCATTCCATTGCAAATAATTCTACTCCTAATTTGGGCTAAATGTGATGTTATCCCTGACATACAGTATTCTTACTCTAATTTTGTTGCTTTTGTTGATAAATTTCTTATCCTAAAGATTTAAAATACACTTTTTATTTGGCATTCAAACAAAATAAATGGATGACAGAACTCCAAATGCCTTCTACAATTGAGAGCTTAAAAAAAAAAAAAAGGAAACAAAACCCAAAACAGAACAAATGTTATCCAGAGAGGAAAAACAAATAATTAAATGATAAGGCATAAAGGAAAGCATTAATGAGACAAAGCATCCATAAAAAGACCTAAAAAGCAAAAGTGAGTTTCAAACTGCTTCCAAATCATAAATCTGCATGACAAAGGAACACACTTTCATACACAAGGGTAAAGCAAAACAGAAGTGCAAAGATTTATTAGTTCCTTTTGAGCACAGAAGTATTTCTTATAATGAAACTAACTCACAGGGCTCTGCTACATGCATATATTTCAGTAACAACAGTAAATGCTTTGAAATAATGCTTCCCCTAATCACATTTGTTCTGACCTGCTGATACTGTGACTTTGGGAAACCAGATAGAGTAAAACCACACACAGATTTTTCTTGCCATCAATTAACAACAATAAAACAAAAAAAGTAGAAAGTTCCAGAATAAACAGCAGAAGTTGCACCAACTGGTGCTGACAAAAACATACTGTAAATATTAGTCAAATACTGTAGTCAATCTGGATTAATACAATAAAGGTTTACTGAAACCAGCTGTAATACCATCACTTCTTTCTGCTCCAAGACATGGAGATCAGACTGTGAGATTCCCAAGCAGGAAAATGTGGCTTCTGAGCAGCTTTAAACAACTACCAAATCTCGCCTGTTACAGGCAAGTTTGAGCTGTGTTATTCTAAACAAGAAATTCCATGAAACCTTCTGCAGAAATACCAATTACTTTAGACCAGAGGCTTTTTACAAACAAGATACACTATCGCCTTCCCACATACACAACCACTTTGAAACCATTACTTTAACAAAAAACTGACTGCTGTGAGTTTCAGTTATAAAAAATATTATTTGGTTTGGATTTTTAAATAAATTCAATAATATTTCAATAATAAAATTACTAATTGTGCCCCAGTAGTAAGAGAAGCAACCTCTACCTTTGTTATTTTTGGCAGGCTTTTCAAGGCAAAGGAATGAGTCAGCTTTTTCCTGTAGCTTATGTTGTACTTGCTGGCTTTTTCCCAGCTTTGCAAGTCTCGAAAGTATTTCCAAGTGCTAGACGTGAAGTTACACCCACAAAGTTTACACAGAATGCCAACATTTGTCCCCATCGTGGTTAAAATTTAACCAAAAACTGTAATTGAACTACAATGAAATGTCTTCTATGCATTCTGCTTTATTTCAGCCTGCTTTCTTTACAACAAATATACTTCATGAAAAGCTGCAAAACAATAGAATTGCTAATAAAGCAAAAAATTAACATTTCATCAAAAAATGCCACATGAATACATTCATACAGATGATTCACTTCATCAGCAAGAGAGCACGCGTTGAAATAGTTCACAATTAGCACTCTAGATGTGGTTTCCCATTCCTCCCTACTTCTTTGGTGGCTTCAGCAAATTTTTTCCTGTCACTCCTACAACATGCCTAAATGCACTAGGAAGCCTTTCAACAGTTAAGATATACTTCTATAATTCTGAGAGAGAAAAAACCCTACATTTTGCACAGTTCCTTAATTTTATATTGTCACTGTCTAATTCCTCAAAGAAAGTGCAATCTCAATAATAAATTCATAACTCAATGTATTTTCCTGGTATAATGAAAGTAAAGAACATGTCCAGATTTATAAGAAGCTTAGGGATCTGCACCTACCTGAGCTGAGACTCTGTATCAGCAGCAATAAAGGAAAATAAGCTACTCTGAACTACCCACTCAAATTTCATTCATCTAGAAAGGGAGAGTAGACCATGAGGTGTCTGCCACTTTGACACACATACATGTACCTTGGTTTCAGTCATTATGTCACAACTTTGACCCTAACACTGCTTCACCTTCTAACTTAACAGAAAGGAATGCTTCTGCTTAATATCAAAACATATTTTTTTACTCCTTAAAATATTAAACTAGACAGCAGGAAAGTCAGATAAATCAAAGGCTATGCCTGAAAAAATACCTATGTACTGAATCCACATTTCTACCCCTCTCCTGATTATTTTATGTAAATTTGAATGGCAACACTAAAATGCACAGGTTGGGGATAGTTACCTCACAACAGTCACAGCATTGGCACAGATCCTGGTTCTTCAATAATTTACTTAGATTTTTCCTACTCACACAGTCCCAGCATGATTCAATGACAGACTAAACACTTGTCAAACACATGTTTATAAGATGTGTGCAATTTTCAGTTCAACTACTCAGAGTAATAAACTACAGATACCTCACACCTGCCACTTCGCTATTAATATATTCTAGAAATTTGTTCTTAAATTTGAATGTTGCAGGACAAATTAATGCTAAGCAATCTTCGTAGAAACTACCAATACAGAGGTAGCAGCCTCTGAAAACATGTATTTGTAAAACCTAAGGCAGGTGGGTGATGCATATGTGGAGCTACAATAATACTACCAGGCACTACTGGGATCTCAGGTGCTGCCTTTTTTTTATTTGCAGAACACAAAACTCTCTATTACAAGAAATAAGAGTCTTTTGCTAAGAACAGAAGTCTAATTTTATTAGTCCTGTTGCTTGTTTGATCACTATGCAAGAAAAACTTAAGTAAAGGAGCTCATTTTATAAGTAATTAAATTCCATCTTTTATTTGAAAAGGAGAGACACATCTTACTTTTTACTTATTGACTGCAAAGTTTTACCTAAAAATCTTCTCCAACTCACTTTTTGGCCAGAATGAGAATTAAAATTTCATATGCATCATCGCAGTAAAAAAATACAGCCACAAAACACAATCTCAATCTCTTTGTTATCCTTCCATGAATAAAGCAGGTTTCTTCCCATTAGAAAAATTACAGTCAATAGTTATGAAACAAAATAAACTATTTTACATTAACATAATCTCCTTCATGTCTAGAAAACTATGTACTCTATTGCAAGTTAAGTACTATATTTGCTAAAACTGTGAAGGGGTAAAAGATACAGATTTCTTCATAGAGGCTGAAGAATTATTCCAGTTTAATAGGAACCAAAGGGTTTTCATCCAGAAGGTTATACCAGTTTTACCCTATGGGAAAGTTATACACCTTCTTTCAATCATCAGTGTGATGAATTCTGATGAATCAAAACTACAAAGCATATATGAAACAGCACTAAAGGAAACACATTTAAAGTCGTGATTCTACTGTTTCAAACAGTCTTCAATCAAACTGTTTTATACAGGACACAACAGGATCAGCTGCAATCTCTGCTCTGGTCAAAGTCACATGAAATGACTGTCACAATGGCAACATATTGAACACTTCCCTGCATCTCTTGAAGTATCAACTACTGCTGTTATTAAAAGTCTCAGAAATCAGCGGTTTGGTTTTGGTAAGATCACAAAGACTGGGCTACCCTGCTGCTAGCCAAGGTAATCTTCCTTCCTTGAAGCACTTCACTGAGCTGACAAAGCAGCACACTTGTTTTGCATTCTGCAAGTAAAGAATTTTAATCTCCTCACATGTATTAATGGTGGGTTTTAGGGGTTTGTTTTTTAATAGATGAATGTGTATACCATGGAAAGCCATACTGTGATTACGACTCCCTATAGATCTGCATATTTCATATAGTCTTCGATGCAGAAAATACATGAAAAGGAAACATCTGTTTTACCAGAGATTAAGGCATTTGAAAGTTAACAAATACAATTAATTTAATACTCATGTTGTTTTTAAGAATTAGCTAGTCATCTTTGCTACCGCCCAGCTGGGTAAAACATACAGCATGCATCTGAGCTTACTCAAAGACACAGAACTGTCCCTTTGGAAACTGCAAAAAGCTGGAAATACAGAGAATGAGAAATACAACAATTTTTGCAAGCAGGGATCCCTAAGTTAACAAAAAAATACATTAAAGACTTCCAAAAGGGATTTCTACAGTCCTTTGTGAAAGAAAAGTCCACATACAACTGTGTCCTACTAGGAGAGATTAAGGCTGCAGTTGGACACACAAGAAACCTGCAACTCCTGTATTTCCTGGAGAACAGGCACCCTGCCCACGGGACACCTCCACCAGGGGGGTGCCCATCCACCAACACAGACTCAGACCTACCTAACTCAGACCTTCCTTCTCCCTTTGCTCTGCTGGCAGCAGGGTTGTGAATGCTGTACAGGCAACTCACTGCTGCAACAGAGGCCATAAACTAACTGAGCTGACAATAACATGTTCCACAGGACACCAAGATCCACAAGAGAACACATGTCCTAAAAGAAGACTTTAAAAGCTTCTTAAAAAAAAATTGGGATACAAACCTCTGCTTCCCACAGGCAGATGTGACTGTTTATTTGGCCACAGGGAGAATGTTATTAAGGCACAGACAAGCCCGTGTTCCTCACAGGGAAAATCCCTCAGATCTAGTCTTAAGGAGAGGAATAAACCCTGAACTGCTCACTAGAACACAATATAAGATAAAATGTGATGAATTTTTTCACCATGATGTGAAGTCCTGGTTCCCAGCCACTGAAACACAGCCTGCTTGCAAGGAAACAAGAAAGCTGCTAAACATATGACAACACCGTCTCACATTTAAGGAAAAGAAGTGGCCGTGTGCCAAACCTAAATTAATCACCTAGTTTCCGGAGGCAGGCTAATTCCAATCAATAAAAAAATCATACAGAGAGATACCACATCAAAGCTGCAGCAGGGCAAACCAGAGAGAAAAAGAGACAGAAGACATCGTTGGTTTTAGCAACTTGGACTGAAATTTGCTACATGCTGTAAACAGAATTAAGGTCATGGTTAGAAAGCAGTAAGAGATACAAATAACAGATTGTTGATAACTGTCAAGACCCAATGGCCCATTTTTTGCCAGGAATTCCACCTAAATGGGCACCTCCAAGAGAAATAAAAAAGAAAAATTGCCATGTCCTACCTCATTTTACTCAGTTCAATTTTTTTTGTTGTTTTTGTTTGTTACTTTTTCCAAAAGACATTACAAAGAAGAAAATATATACAAAATTAGTACTTACAGTAAAAAAAAAAATCTTGTCTGGCCAATAGGAACTATTCTTGAAGAAGTTTACAAGCAAGATGCAAAAACCCCTCATACACTATGTAAGTTATCCATTCAAAATTAAAAACTATAGTTGAGAGCTGAAGCTTTATTTAAAAATGTCTTCCAAATATATAATTTCTTTTTCAAAGGTACAGAATTGCCTTTTGTCAACTGATTCTTGAACCAGAGTATGACAGGAACTGCAAGTCATCACATCTCCAGGTGCACTAAGCTGGTGGTTTCACTGAAGTTATACTGTGCTTTGATCCCCTACCAGAATACAGAACAACCAAGCCAAGTACAGCAGGAAGGCACAAAGGTCATTTTGAAAATAAAAAATGGATTTTTTTTAATACATATAATCATTATACACACATTTACAAATGAAGTGAACATGGGATAACAAACACCCCTCTCCTCTGTTATTTCGATGAACTTTATTTTCTTCTTAAAGCAATGTTAAACGGTACCTACATTACAATGTCTACTGGAAAAGACATGAAATAAAAATAATTTTAAACCAGTGATCAGGAGTAACAATAGAAATGGTCACCTTGGAAAAAGTAGAAAATTAAGTGTGGTGAATACTTGCTTTTCATTCAAAAATCCTGTTCTGATTACCAGCACAGAATATAAAGTCATGCTACATATGAAGGACTTGAGTTTTTCATTAAATCTGTGAAAGGTAGAGCAGACCAAGTCTCATGCACAGATGCAAGCACTGGATTTCAGGACAGCAAAGAGATACCATCTGTGAGATAACCTCACATGTAAGAAGGTCCACACTACATGAGGTCACGTAGACGCACTAACGGGTCATTTCCTTTAAATATGTACCGTCATCATTGCAACAGACACATAGGTGGGATTTTTCACACTTTTATTTTATTGTTTTTTACACAAAGTTTAAGATATATTTATACCCTAATTTTTACCTTCACATGCGAAAACAGAAGGTCGGAGTTTAAATGGGCAAGCTGTGAAACCATCAGACTTTACAACGGACAGAAATTCCTAACTTCTGCTTTCTCAGACGTTAAAAATTAATGCAAATTAATAGAGCTGAAAGAAATGACACTCAGGAAATAACATATCAGCAACCCTGTAAGCTTAAGAGAGCTGGATCCATTTACAGCAGAACAGTTTCATAAAGATGAATGCTTGAAGAAATCATTATATTATCTATGTTGATCTTCTGTATCTCACAGAACACCTGAAACATTTCGTTGCCCGACCTATAATAAGCCCTGTAATTAGGCTACAGTGTTCTAACACAGAAAAACCCTAAGCTGCTCTATATGCAGCAGACCACCACAAAGGCCAAGTCACGTGCAACAAAGGGGAACTAATTATTGGCAAAATTAGACTTCATGATCCCACCAAGCAATTCATACACTGTTACCACATATGAATTCCTCTGCAGCACTCCTATGGTCTATTTGATTTTAAGCACTTAAACAATGCCAAGCAACCAGACATTTTATGAAATACAGTTTGCTATACTGCTTCAAACAGCTACAAACATGATTTGAACACTATAAAACAAATACAACAATGAAACATTTAAATCCAGTTTATTTAGTACCAAGTTGAAGATAAATTAATGGCAACTTATCCTGTCTTAGAGTATCCCGTATAGAGGAATACGGGTGAAGACTTCTAATTGGGGGTGAGTAATCTTTAAAAGTTCAAAAATAGGAAGCTGATGTTTCAGTTCTAAGCCAAAAAGAAAATGGAACTCTGATTCTTAATTAAAAAAAAAAAAAAGTGGCTATTAGAAAAACTAAACCAAGAAAGGAGTTCCTTACACTTAACCCAGGTTTGGCTTTGCTTAAGGGTAAAACAAAAAAAAAAGGTACCAAACACAGTAACACTCAAATAATAGTAAAGACACTGGTGACATTTTAAACCTTAATACTAAAATCTAGCAAGACCAGGGGGCAAAAAAGTATGGATAAAATAAGCAGCAGGAATATAGCTTCAATGCAAACAAAGTAATCCTTAGAAAAGCTTACACAAACACGTAATACTTGTAGCACAACATAAGAAACTTGTTTTGTGAACTTTATAACCTCTGCTCTCTCTCTGCATTCTGATGTACTTCTCTGTCAGCCCATGTCAGTACTACTTCCCTGTTTCTGTTTGGGATCCTTCTGCTTTCCAACTCCCCAGGACTGCTTGCTCTTGGTTGTTTTGGCTGAAGTCCCAGAGAAATAACAATGCCCTTGAGCTGAGTGTCAAAGAGTTCAAGAAGCAACAGGTGCCCAAGGGATTCTTCAACCTGGGTCCCCTGCACAGCCTCTGATAGTGCATGGTTTTTTTCCCCAAACAGGAAAATGGAATTGAGATATAGACAGCCTGAATGAAAAGCAAGCAAGCAATCTGTTCAAGATAAGAACTTCCTTAACTTATGTTTTTGGGTTTTCCCCCTATTGCTGCAAGAGTGCCCCTGAACTTTGGTTGACAAGATCCTAACGGGATTTGCTCAGCTTTCTACTTCTTACTATCCTGGATCTCTCACAGAAGATTTCCTGATCAAACACTGAGCTCTGATTTTACTTCCAACATCATGGAAGTAAAGGAATCCATGTTTAAAAGCCTCTGAATCAGATGCACAAACAACGTGAAATTAGAGATGACAGAGATGATGTTCTTCCTATTTACCTACTGAGAGCCAAAGGATGATGGAAGACCCTCCCCCCAAAATCATCACTACTTCACTACTTTCTTCATAATCCATGAACCAAGTCCTACAAGTTTTGTTTTCCTTACAAATAAAAAAAAAATGTTTTGTTCTGAATTGAATGACATATTTAGTGCCAAAAAAAAAAAAAAGGATTTTTTTAATTTTACATCTCAGCTAAAAACCTCCAAGACCTTTTGGTTGAATTAAAACAAAGCCTTCTCTCCTCCCCAGTTTCTTGGCACTGCATCTGTATTTGACTGCTGTATCAAAGGTATAAAAATCCCTAACATATACACACAAAAAACCACCACCACATATGGATCATACATTTTTCATTCTAAAACAAAAAATGCTACATTTCTCATAGGTCCTGAGCCTTTCTTCAAGTACTTTTGAAGTGCTAAGATCCCTTGCCTAACAGAGATGTTTGATTCTCTCAAGCCAGCGCTCCTTTTCTTCTTACAATCACATTTCTTTTATCTTCTCTTTCTTCACTCTTCTGCTTCTATCTCCCTGTTAGATTGGCATGATTTGGATTTCACTCCGTTTTTCACAGGAAAGCTGCTTTTAACAAAAAGAAGCCAGTGTCCTACTACTGACAGACCCTTAGGGCATCTTCTTCACTTACACTCTCTCCAGTATTGTTTTTTTTTTCCACAACTTACCATTTCCTTTTCATAGACACCCTTCTCATTCATCTTCTGTTTAGTTTCCATATTTATGTACTTTCCTCAAGTAGCTCTTGCATCCCTAATTTTTCATCCGTTCTCACTTTCCCTATGCCTTTTTTAAGCTGGTACTTCTGGGTCATTACTTCTTTTCCCATCGTATTCTACTTTAGATCATTTAGTAATCACTAATAAAATTCAGTATTTAAAGGTATTCTCATAGCCATTGTCATAGCTTTAGATATTTCACTCTACTTTCTGCTCATTCTGGAGTCTCAGAAGAGACTTTTTTGTTCTGATCATTTTTCATTGCCGTTCTCTCATTCAACCCAACCTGTGAGCATTTCTTGTAAAGGAGACAATTTATAAATCCCCCAAAACCACATCCAGCTGACTTAATGTATTGTACTGGGAACTTCACAACCCAAACAGAATGCATAAGGCTATTCCTTGCCTTCCAGTAAACATTTTAGTTTTCAAACCAGCTCATGCTACAACAAACTGCTATGACAAAAGATGTTTTAACTCTACCACTCTGTCAACACACACTTGGGTTTTTCTGGCTGAAGCCACTGATGACAGGCACTCCCCTTTTGCTCACTGATGTCTCACTCTTGGTTATACCATGATATGTTGCAAAATAAAGACTGTATTCATTTTAACACATAGGTTCAAGTGTTGTGAGTACATATTGGGTTTTTTTTACAATAGGTTACAATACTATATGTCATTTCAATCATTTTGCCTTAAAAGAAACACAATATTCATTCTAACAAACTCAATTTAAAACCCCGCCCTAACCTCTGTGATACTTAGTTTGAAATTAATAAAACATTAGGGAACATTCCAAAAAATATGCTGGAAATACACTGTGGCAGACAGTTGACACTGTCACCATAGCCTATTTTGGAAAATCTAGTATTTTTTAATGATAACTTTCTGATAATTTGGACTGGTCTAAAGTTCATTTGGGAAAGAAAAAACAAAGAAAAATAAAAAGGACGAAATCATATTTGAAGATCACTTGCTTTTTAATTAAGTTTGTTCTTTTTTACACTTTTAAATCTTAATAAAATTAGTAGTTTCTTTATTTACTAATCCTATGCAGAGTTTTAAAATATCTAAGACTATTTTGCCTGGGTTTATTGGTTTCCTCCTATTTCTCTGCACATTGAACCTTGTTACAAAATAGATGACAGCTTTTTTAGGATGTGTGTTGTTTTTCTGTTTGTGTTTAATGGTGTCTGGATAGCACAAAATCTAAATAAGTTATGGCTTTAATAATCTGACTCAATTCTGCATATCCACTAACAATAGAAGAGCCATGATCTTATTTTTAAACTAAAAGCACATGAAAAATTGAAGAAGTTGTTTCACCTTCCATTTCTTACAAAGGCACGTAAATCCTCAATATCCCATGTGTGTATACATAAGAAGTCTTCTAAGAATGGTACCCTTAATAATACTTCTTAAAAAATGACACCTTTAAAAGGATACTAAACACAATATGAAACATGGATTTAGAGGACAAGAAAGAAATCAAAATAGCCTGAAGACAACCAGAGCAGACCAGGGTAGAGAGATCAGGGTGTACAACCCAGTATAATGTTTACTTAGTGATGAGGCTTTAACAGACCAGAAACAGTCTGCACACAACAACCTGCTTGCCCCAGCCATAAAAGACACACCCAAATTTGAAATAAAGCTACCAGCTGTCTCAGCAGGATGGCATGTCACTGTTACGTGGGGTTGATCTATGAAGTCATTTTCTTAGAATACTTACCACTAAATCCCAATTATTTTGTTCAAGCAACGTTATAGCTTCATCAATATTTTCAATACCAGTACAGGCCTAAAAATGAAAAGAAGCAGTAAACAGAATTAAAAGCATTGATCAAAATCAGAGTATTAACACTTATAATTTAATTAATTTCAGCAGAATGACAGGAAAGGTATAGGTCTTTCATTTTTGTTAGGAGAGGGCAATGCAGAAATCAGGATTTCAAGTTTTAAACATCAAACATTTGGACGTAATTCCCTGTTCCACCAGAGGATTCTTGTGTAACCTTGAGCAAGCCACCCAGGGAAGCAAGACAAAGTAGTTACTTGTAAAATTAGGACAACAGTGCTGTCCCATAAAGGTGTTTTGAGAATTCCACATTCAAAACTGTGAAGCACTACTTTAAAAGGGAGCACAAAAACACTTAATACTTTAAAATGATGTTTAAAATAGCTGAAATATTTTGTCTAAAGCCAGAAACACATTATATAAACCCTACTGCCTCTACCATCATCTTATACCCCTACTCACTCTTGAGTATTACTCAGTGCAATGTAAGAGGAAAAGATGGTGGCAATTATGAATTTCTGATGATCAAAGTGATCAACCTACTATTGCACGTACAAATGAGTACCCCTTGTGAAACTATTTAAAAGTAAGACTATATAATGAAATATTTACAATGTTTTCATTTCAAACAAAACGCTTGCATGTTGTTCTAACCCTATACTCTAGTTCAAGAAATCTAATACAATAGCATTTTTAGGTAATGCTAACACTCCCTAAACTATATTGTAAATTGAGCTTAATTCCAAATATAAGAGCACCTCTACTCAGCAAAAACTGTGATGTAGCATCCTGCTGCCTTTTTTTGATACCCACACTCTTTCAACTATTCACTTCAGCAGGCAGAGCATCACTACTCATTCTGCCACATATTTGCTACCATTCACATTGAAGGATATCCGATGCATTTCACCAGAAGAGAAAAAAGGAAATATTTTTTTCCTGGAATTTATCTTGCATCCTAATCAAAGCTGTGCTCTGTATTCAAGAACACAAGAGGAGTTCAGAGTTTTACAAGATCTGAAACATGATCGTGCTTATTCTGCTCTACCACACAGTTGCATAAAACATTTATATAAAACTGATAAAAAAAAAACAAACAACCTTTTAACAGTAATAATACAAAGTTAGATAGCAGCAGCAAACAGATCAGTTTTCCTGATTCCAAAGACATATAGTCCTGTTTCCCCTTTATGTGATAAGAGAAGGAGGCCAGACACTTTTTTTTCCTCCCAAGACATAAAAAGCCACCAGGTTATATATTTCCCATGCTCTGACTTTTCTCCCAGTTTCCAACAATGAAGACATAAAAAGAAGAAATCACAGAGAAATTCAATTCTCTCTTCCCAAATTCCACACTGACAAAGCACTACGTGCGGTATGTCAACACAAAGTGGACCAGTCTAGAGGACCACAAGGACCACAGGATGAAATCAGGGACAATCTTGCCTGCAGAAGGGAGGCAGCAGTTTCTATTGACACCCAATGCTCTCGTGGCCAGACTGATTCTCTCTGTAACAAGACAAAATTTCTTCCATTGCTCACATCATGTTAATAGTGAATTTCACCCACTTTGCATTGGGAGTGCTAAAAAAACATTTTGCTCTTCCAAAGCATAATTTTTCCTTTTTTTTCATTACTTCTTGCAGTTACTTCTGAAGTTAAAAATGAGACAACATTTCAACACATTACCTTGCAAATCTTTATATATTTATAACCATTTATAACAGGTAAGCTGGGCTTGAGCTTGTCATTTCTGAAATCACAGGAGGGCTCACACTACCAACAACCTGCCACTAAAACTGAGGTTGATGTCTCTGCCACAAAGTAGCCTTTGAAAAAAAAGTTTTGCAGAAGTGACAGCCTGAGGCTCTGTTTACATTAAGTACACTTAATCTGGTCATCACAGAAATCAAGAGTTCCTATTTTTCATTTATCAGCCTTGCAAAATCTGCATGACCTTTTGAAGAACTACACCATGTTCCAATCTGCAAGAAGTACTTGACCAACAATGTGTTGTTCTCAACCCCGGGCTGTGTAGATGAAGTTGAGGACGTGGTACCCAGAATTCAGAGCTCAAATACTGGTTTTAGTTGCCCCTTCTTTATATCAGCCCTACTACTCAGCTGACTTTCAACTGTCCATATGCCCACTCTTAGCCCATACTAACTGCAAATCAATTCAGCTCACTTTAGCATACTTTTATTTTGAGAAAAACTAAAGAAAATTAGCTTACCCTTCTGCCAGAGCACACAGTGAAAGGAGTTAACTTATCACAGTAAAGGCAGAGTAATTAAACAACTAATTCACTTGTGTGCCTGTATCCTTCCTAAATCATCTTGTTGATGATTTACAATCTAAAACAGAAGCCTGCTCTTGCTCTCTTAGCAAGGCAGAATCACTGGGTAACAAGAATAGACAGGTGTAAACACAAACTGAAAACAAAAATCATCCAAATTCTTAATATCTGAGGCAAGCAGTTTTGGTTAAAATCTTTGCATCATTTTTACAATCTCTTCTAACATTTGATTTTGAGGAGTTCTTAAACTAAGATTTCGCCTTCCAGATGGACCATTTTTGCTAGTTGTCAATAAAACAGAAAACAAACATTTCTGAATTATAACAGTGAAAAAAATGAGTGCTACTTATCAATGTAACCACAAAACAGACATTCCAAGATCTTCCTCAACACCCTGTTAATGTTACAGCTGCAGCAGAGTCTTTAGAATCTTATTATTTCAATATTTCAACATTCAGACACTACACACTACAACATACAAATCCCTGTATCAAGTCATAAGCCATCAGTATGACCAAAAACTCCCACCAACCAAAAATTGAAGTTGCTTCCTTTTAACTGCATCATGTCATGCAAGATAAATGAAAATCATTTGGTTTGCATGTCTTTGATTTTCCCTATGAAATTAAGCACACAAGACAGGCAGTCCCTCACTGGCAAGTGTGACATGATGTCAAAGACTCTGCAGTGACAGGTTAGTCCCAGAGCAACCTGTCCTGCTTCTGCCTTTATTTTCTTTAGGGAAACACACCCAGGAAACCAACAGGTTCTGTGAGCAACGGAATTAAAAAAGTCTGGTTCTTCCTGAGACTGTCTCTCATCCCTCATTGCAAGGGCTGATTTTAGCTTTTCCTGTGGCTGGAATATTTATAAGAGCTTCTCTTAATGGACTTCTTTCCATGTCACCTGGCTGTATTTTCATTAGATTTGAAATCATTTCATTGGTACAAGTCCAGGGGACACCTGGTACCTTAAGGCTATGTGCCTTACTTATCCAGGAAGGCAGACTAAAAGGGAGGGTTTAATTATTTACAAGACAAAGATTTTTTTTCCTCATGTTTATGCCTTTCATTCTATCCAAGCAAGAAACAAACAAACAAAAATTTAATAAGAAAAAAAGACGTTAAATATGTGCAGACAGAAGGGGAAAAAAGACCTTCAAAAATATATCAAAGTAGATGAGCTCTAAATATACAAAAATATATCTTTGCTATTAAGCAAGCAAAGTGATACTAGCTGTGGGGAATTGTTTTTGATTCACACATTTTATTCAGCTTTATTTTTCTGAGAGACCTACCTAATAAAAGGCATTCAGTATTTTAAAAGAAAATTCCTGCCTGAATACAACTAACTCTTTATTCAATCAACAACCAGCACATCCTCTAAGTCATCAAACTGAAAGAAGCAAACCACCACAGAAAAGGTAAAACCTTTAAGGCTCACTGATTTGTAAACCTTTACACATCAGAAAGAAACCAAAGAAATTTTCTTGGAGGACAAAGGAAAAGACAGAAGGTCCTCCTCCTCCTTCTCTCTGCATTTCTTCTAAATCTAGAATAGCATTTTCACCATTCACAGCTCCAGCTCCAGAGACTCTTGCAGTCACTTCAGTGCTTTTCCAGACCACATAAGAGGAAAATGAATGTGAAAATGAGAAAACTATTTTTTTTTGCACTGAATACATAAAATCAGATTCTGAAGACAAAGATATTGAATGTTAAAACAATTTTCTTAGCATCCTGCTTTTCCAGGCCAGGTAAGTGTTTCCATCAGGCAGATTGGGATTTGTACATAACACAACTTCGAAGTGCTTCTCCACATTTTTTTCCAGGTAGCTTCACATCACCTTAGCAATGGAGACCCTACCCTTGGAAAGTTTCACAGATAACCATTAGGGGTCCTAGTTAACTGTCACAGTAACCTTAATCACTGTTATATAAAAGAAGCAAAGCAGTCACTGAGGAAACAATTCAGTAGGAGAAAAGTTGGAGGGCAGACAGACTTCCAGACATTTGAGACAAACCCAGGAGCCGCTTCCAGAAAGCCACAACGCAGGACGACAGACTTGCTCTTCTAAATGCCTTGCAGTGTGGTCTGACCCCAGCAGCCGTAACAGCTGGATCTGGGCTTTGGGACCCTCTGTGACCCCCCACCTCAACAGCACAGGCTTCAGCCTACCTCCACATCCCAGGGAAGCAGCTGCCTTCCCCATCTGGCAGCAGCTGCTCCTCCAGCACCTGCTGCAGGGATCCAGGCAGTTGTTCCACAGCGGAGCTGGAAGGGACAACTGCTGCTCCCAACACAGAGAGCTGGGCTGTTACTGCTGCACCAGCCGCCAGAGCAACAAGCAGCTGTTGCTGACTCAAAGACAGAGTCAGGGTACTGTTGCCCTCGCAGACAGTGGGTGGCAGTTGTTGCACAGAAGCTGGGAGCAAATGGTATTTGGCAGCAAGGCAGAATCTGTCTCACCTGTGGCATTATTCCCCTTCTCGCCGAGGCAAAATGCAGCAGTCAAAAGTATCCAGAAGGCCACATTTGGCCAGTAGCTGGATATGGAGGACTTAGATGTCTGTCTCCCTCAACATTCCTGCTGAACAATTCCCTATTTCCTCTGGCTACCAACAGTAGCTATATTTTCTCCAAAAAGGGTCCGACTCAAAGCTAACCCAAACTAGGCCTAGAACATTTCACACAACAGGTTCAGGCCCATTAAAATCAGACAGACAGATGGCTGTGAATTACACGGTGCACCACTCTCTCCTGTAACAGTCAGATGAAAAAAAAAAACTCACTTTGTGCCTAACTAACCTCCCCATGCACTCTGCAGGTAACATCCTCAGCTGCAGCCTCCTGCAGCAATTTAGGGCAGAAGCAAATACAGGTACCACGCTCAGTCCGCAGAACCAAAAGGATAAAATTGGAGTCATAGCTTTTGGTACCCAGAACAGCAACAAATTTAGACAACCGATCTCCAGGGTAGAGTCACAGCACTTGTCAACTACAGACTTTTCCCCCTCTCTCACTAATATCACATCCATCTGTCTCAAAATAAGACTAAGCTACCGTGATTCAATCTGCTGCCTGGTCCTCAGACATCAAAACAGCTAATACAGACTCTCCAGTGCTAGGTGAAACAGGAGAAAAGAGCTTTCAGCATTTTGTTGCAACTTTAGCTCTGTCTCCATCATTTCAATATTTACACAAAGCTACGGTGCCCAAAGAAACAACTACATTAAGGCTTCAAAAGATTCAACAGGTCAGACTACCTAGGAAGAATAGTAGATCTACTAGAATAGTAGATCGCCTACAAAAACCCAGAAGTTGGTATTAATACACCTCCATCCACTGCAACTGCACAGACAGCACCCTAGGAAGTGCTTACTTTTGAAAGCACCAAATAAATTTATATCACTAGATACAGCACACAACTACAGTTAACTCTATTCCACAAAGATATATGAGATTTAAAGAGAAATCAGAAATGCTGGCAAAGAACACATATTGTTAAAAATCAATTCACTATCCCTTCAGTAACTTATTCTCACAAGATAAGAGAACCCAGGAGCATGGAAAACCCTTCCTGAGTCCAGGCCACAAACCTGCTCAAAAGGATGGCTCAGCTTCCTGTCAGTAAAACAACAAACCACTCAGAGCTGCTCTCTGCATATGAGATATAGCAAAAGATATTGCTTATCTCCTTCCATACTTCCCCTGCAATATAAGCAAAATTTACCTTGCTGTTTTATTCACCTCTTCAATTCAAACCAGATAGATCAGTTCAGACACACTTCAACTCTCTTACAGGTTTTGCCTATTTCCAAAAACAGAGAGCCTACAGCCTCTCCTGGGCAGTTTGTTCCAGTGCTTCCCCACCTTCACTGGGAAATTTTTTCCCATATATTTAATTATAATTTCCTGTGCTGTAACCTATATTCGCTGCCTCTCACTCTCAGACTGTGCAACTCCCAAGAGAAATTTGATTCTTTATTGTCTGCTATCATCCACTGTATAGCTGAGACAGCAACTAGATCCTCCCTTAGCTTTCTCTTCCAGGCTACACAAACACAGCTCCCTTAACCTCACCTTTCAAACAAAACATGCTCCAGCCTCCTCCCCTCCTCGGTAACCCTTCACTGGACTTGCTCTACTTTCTCAGTGGAGGGACTGATATTGGACATGGTACTCCTGGTAGTAGTGGTGTCACCAGTACAGGGTGAAAGACTGGCCTCCCTCCATCTCCTGGCACAGTAGTGCAGCCCCCTATATGGCTAGTACTTCTTCTAGAAGAATCCTTAATTCCCTTTCTAAGAATTCCTAACGTAAGTCAGGTTTCTGGAGGTAGGGCTTTTAAGCAACCTAGCCCCAAGTTTACTGTTTCTACAGTCAAACATAGTACCTTGCTTCCTTTCCCCATCCATTATAAGAATGGCTCAGTAACCAAAGATAATAATTATAAGGCTATAAAGCACCAAGGGCAGCCACAGATTGTATCCACTCAAACCCAGAAATATTTAAAACACTAATTCACCTATGACATATTAGTAAGTCAGAAAATTTTCTTTAAATTCACACATACACTGTTGCAATGGCAGTTACTTCAAAGCAATTGAAACAAAGCATAACACTTGCTCCTCCAAAACAGGTAAAGTTAAACCAATATGCTCAGCCAAACAAGTAAAGGTTTTAGTACCCCAATATCAAATTTAGGATCCATATATAACTCCCTTCTGGGCTATCAAGAGATGCAGCACATTCAGACACTCACAAATGATATTTTTTTGGTACCTCAGCTCTTCTCATCCCAGAGTTCCACCTGTCTCAGGACCACCTCCACAGCCTGCAACACCAGCTACACACATACACTTCTGTGGCATCCCTGCTCATTCTAACCTTTCAACAACTTACTGATATATCGAGACTATTCTTATTATGAATCATCCACGGTTATTAAATTAACTCTTACTTCTTTCTGTTTCAGACAAACACTTGAAAAAAACAACATCCAGGCATATCGACCAAGACACAGACTGAAAGGTCACCTACTGTAAGCTTCTAAATGAAGAGATAAGAATGTTTCTCTGTTTTTACATAACTCAGAAGACCATCTGGTAAAAATTAAGCAGATTCGCCAACTGTTCGTTTAGCAAAAACAAACTAATACACTTACCAGTATCAGAAATCAAGAAAGGGTTTTAGGCAAATATGCCAGGATAAAGTTTGCCCAATGCACTTTAACTCCCACACCCAACTATTCACAAGCTTCATCATTCTACTGTTTGAGCACCCCCTTAAGCAAAACTCTGAAGTAAGGAAGCATTAGTCTCCTTCTACAGGAGGAAGGGGAGGGAGAAGAAAAAGCTGTATTTCTGAAGGTCACAGAAGACATTTCAACCTATAGCCACCAAGCAGACAGCAGTGAACTTTGCCCATGCTCCGAGATGAGTGCAAGCCTTCTGAACAAAGCAAGCAGGGGACAAAGTCTGAGCTGGCAGCATGAAGCTCTAACCACTTCTCAGCAGACCCAGCTAATTCAGCACCACACTAACCACTTTCAAACGGTTTCCAGCAGACTGTGAACACTCTCAACACTCTGGAGCAAATTCTGCTTCCAGAATACCACGAAGGCACATCCCTAGGAAGCCCATGAGCTGAGCCAAGACATGAACTCAAGCCTCCCAAGCCCCATGCTAACATTCTAGTGTTAAAGCCACATGCACTACATACAAAGAGCAGTGGTCAAACTGAATTAAAAACCAAACCAAAACAAAAGTCAGTACCATTAAGTAGTACTCTGGATTACCAAACCCATTTGTCTTTCCTGAGGACTGAAGACAGCCTTTACCCAACAAATACACAAATGTTTTAGTTAGGATTATCCCAAAGTTTCTGTGTTTGTTTAATACTTTAATAAAAGTATCTCAGTGAAGGTAAAACCCCAGGATTTCCCAAATCACAGTCATTTTGCTCTTAGAGTATCTTATACATTATCACATAAGAAAAAAAAAATTATGGAAAACAGAAAAGAATTGCAGGGGTCAAACACACTTTTGCTTAATGGGCATTTGCAGTCATCTCCTTTCTCCTCATTGTCTCAAAACAGCAGAACTTTAAAAACAACTGAAGAATAAACAAAAACCACTTTCTAGATAAGCACACAGAGAAGAGTACTGATCCATACAAAAATTATCTTAACATTCCACAAAGACTTTTTTTTTTTTTTGGTGAAGAACAGAACCAGAAGGAACAGACATATTCTCCAAAACCTGGAAAAGGCATTGCCATGGTTTAACCCCAACCAGCAGCCAAGCCACTCACTCACTCGCCCACCAGAGAGATCAGGGAGAAAATCAGAAGGGTAAAAGGTAGAAAACTACAGTTAGATAAAGACAGTTTAATGTGGAAAGCAAAAGCCACACATACAAGGAAAGTAGAACAAGGAATTAATTCACTGCTTCCCACGGACAAGTGCTCAGCCATTGCCAAGACATTAGTCCAAAGATCCCCCTCTTCCTCCTTCTTCTCCCCCACTTTAAATTCTGAGCATGATGTCAGATGGTCCAGAATATCCCTCTGGTCAGTTGGGGTCACCTGTCCCAGCTGTGTCCCCTCCCAGCCTGCCATGTAGCCCCAGCCTCTTCACCAGCATGGCAGTAGGAAAACCAGCAAAGGCCTCGGCTCTGCGTAAACCCTGCTCAGCAGTAATAAAAACATCTCTATATTATCAACACTGTGTTCAGCACAAATCCAAAACACAGCCCCATACCAGCCACTGTGAAGAAAAGTAACTCCACCCCAGCCAAAACCAGCACAGGCATCCAAAAGAGGGAAACAGAAGAACACTCAAATCCCAATCAAGCACAGGTCATACCATAATGCAAATCAACAAGTAAGTGGGGAAGAAAAAAGCAACCAAATATTTCTCTAAAGACATAAAAATTACATAAGCTTTTAAAAGCACCAGGACAAGAAAGCCTGACAGTCAGTCAGTGGGATCAAAGCAAGAAGATGGTAGAGAAGTATTCAAAGAAGACAAGGGCCTATCAGAAAAACTACATGAATTCTGTGCACTCATTCACTACAGAGGAACTCAGGGACCATCCCAACAGCTGCTCTTTACAGAAAAGACTCATTCTACAGTGTCAATAAAGACATATAGAATAAACAACTAGGATCCAATGATCTCTCCAAAATTTTAAAGGAACTTAAATCTGAATTTTTCACAGCAGATTTTTCTTACAATCAGCCTTAATTGAAGGTAAAATCAACATCACAATCCCACAGTACTGACCTTAAGTTTTTGGGTGAATTTTATTGGGGTACAAACCAGAAGAGGTTAAGATTTCTACAGTTCAGACAAATTTGACTTCTGTACCATAAGAAATAGCAGAAATTCCAATAAAGTATATAGAATAGACTTAGTATGTATATGTATAAAACCTACTGAGGAGAAGTGGACACAGTTCCTATACAGCAAACTCACACATCACAAAACTACTCAGACTTCTCTGAAGAACTCGGTCAGTTGAAGAACAGAAGACTAACTCAAGCTGACATAGTTTATTTCCAAAGTTTTACAACAAACCCCATCATCAAGCTTTTAAAATGCTGACTTCCAGAAACTAGGATGAGGCAAATCCATTCACATTCTGCCCCTCTCAGCTCTTTCCTAAGGACCAGCCACTGCTGCAGATGAGACATTAGGCCAGCTGGGTCTTCGATCTGAGCTGATATGGCACCTTTGACATTTGCTCACACAAACAACCTGACCTTTAAAAAAAAAAATAATAGAAGTGACTCAGATTCAGTGTTCTTGTCTTTACAAATTGTTTCCTGCAATAGGCAAAACACGAAACCTGTATAAAATAACCCAAGGCCTAACGTACTCTATTCTAGTTTCAAAATGTCTCGTAAGAACTTCAGCTTTAATGAATTATCTTTTGAAAGCATAACTACTCCTATGGAACAAAGACCTGCTCAACCAGTTAGACACAGAGGACCAGGAGACGACTATTCCGATAGACCAAACAACATGTACTGCATACACTGGGGCTTCGATTTCCTCCTTGAGCAGGTTCTTTTTACAATTGCACATTATCTATTCAACTCCAAAAAATGGGCTTAATTAGTAGGTATCAATCCAGCCAGTGAGCATGTCATTTCCTTTCATCCAAATGATGAGGGACGAGTAGAATGTCAGGTACTTCCCCAAGCTTTGTATTCTGGTTCTTACAGTAGTTATAAGAAAGGACTCATCTAATGGCTGCCCCACATATGCACAACTTTATTCACTGACTAGAAAAATATGAAATCCTATCAAAACCATGCTATGTAGTTCCTTAATAAGCTACTACCCCCTGCTTCTAGTGTGCAAGTGTATGAAAACTAGGCTTGCAACACATTAACTGAACTATAAAAACTGGCCAAATATAGAGGGAAACTCTACCCTTCCGGGCTTTCCAGCTCCAATGCCACATTCTCAAGACGGCAGATTCTCAGGACCCCTTAAGACACAGCAAATGTCTCAAATTCTCACCACCTCCCACACCTCCCTCCACATAAAAATATGAACTCAGTAAGTGTGTTTACTGTAAATGATCCTTGCTTACCAAGAAATATTAGTAACATGGTATTTTCAAGGTGACAAATAATTTTCACATTACCTTTCAATGAAAGTCCATTCTTAGCCTTTGGGAGTACACATAATTAATAATTTCAATAGTATCATTAGCATTGGTTGTCATGGCATTTGAAAAAGGATCCTACAGCTACCACCTCTCAATCTGTTTCAGTGACCTACTAACCCAAATACCTATATGAATGGGCTGATGGAAATGGTGACATGATTACTATGATGTGAAGAGTCTTTTCAAGGTAATTGAATGAAAAGAACAGTCTTTCTTTCTAAAGACGAATTGGTTGCTCCAGTGGTAAATTATTTAGGTTCCTACAGCAGGGCTGTAATGCACACAAATCATAGGATCCTCTTTCTTCTCTATAAATGTCAGTTAGTATTTCTAATTAACTGTCTCTCGTTATACAGGAGAAATTAGCTGGCTTTTCCATGAACAGCTATCAGTGAAAATATTCGTTACGATGTTTCTAAAAGGACACCACTCTTACTCCAACTTCTAATTTCTGACTCTGGAATCCACTTCACCTTCAGTCTAAAGGCCAGAACCCACTTCACCTTCAGTTTAAAGGCCAGAGCAGTGATTAGTAAATCACACTAGCCTTGTTCTGATAAACGTGAACTTTGGGATTACAACTAAGCCTAAACGTACCTAAAGAGAGGAAACTTCAGAAACACATAAAGAATAAATTAATAGAAGTGATGGCCTTGGTAGCAGACAATGAAAATGACAATACCCAAACTAAAACACACTAAGCATGCAGCATGCCTTTATCATGTCTCCTGGCCCTAAGGTCATTAAAACCAACTGTGTTCCAAACAAAGAGGTCCAATTACCAGTTCCAAAGCTGTGTAATGCACAAAACTATAATGTGATAAAAAGCAATAAGGATTAAAAAGAATTCCAATAAAAATTAACAGGCCTCATAGGTATGAACTTCAACATCCTACAGTGTCCTAAAAAATTTCTCTTTTTTTTTACACTGAAAAACATCCCTGTTAACTATTTTAAAATTTAGCTAAGGATACAGTAACCTATATCCACTAAAACAGGTCAGGTGAAGCAGTGCTGAGCATCTGGGCAACCTGACTACAAGAAACCCAGCAGAGCCCACTTTTAACTAAAAATATGCAGTATGAGGGTATAAATAAACAAACCTGTCTATCCCAAACCCTGATTTCTAATCTCTAGAGTACTGGATTTCCCTCCAGCTACTATGGAGAGAGCTGCAAAGCTCAGTTCAGCACCCACTGCACTCTATTCTACAGAAAGGCCACACAAAAGAATGGTTTGGTATGAGCAAGATTGAGGTGTTAAGCTCAGAGAGATCTGCACACAAATAAACCCAGATATTTAGGGAGACCTTCTGAGGAAAATGAAGGCCTCCAAGAACTTTAAACCCTTGGAAAGTGTCCTCCAGCTTATGTTTAAACTTTCACTGAAACTCTCTTCAGCACCTCTCTTTTGTTGAGGATCTTGTTCCAAGTGTATTGCCAAACACTCCACTGAAAGTCTGCAACAAAAATCAAGAACAGTCCTCTCTGCTCCAGTGTCTTCATGACAAAACGTGCCTTTTTCTTTCAGAAATCAATACTAAGGACATCAACTTTGCTATTTGTTCAAAACCCATGATGGGTGGTTTACACTCAAGGAAATTAGTTAAAACACTCTTTCCAGACCCCAGCATAAGTCACAGTCCAGGACAAGAATCAAGCATTAAAGCTATTGCTGTATCTGCCTACCTTTCTCACCCATCAAATTTTCATACTGGCAATAATTTAAAATGACAGAGAACCTGAGCCAGCATGCTGACACACACAGAAGAAAGGAAAGCTCCCTTAGCACCCCCAGAAAATTTACACTTATGTAAATTCTGCACACACACTGCTAGACAATGAAAACTGTGAGAACAACAGAGATAATCTTCTACAGGGCTGAAGCAGACAAGACCACAAAAAAATAAAAAAACAACCACCAACTTTAAAAATATAATTTATCATTTATTTAACAGCAGTGTGTTAACCTCCAAGTGAAAAAGATTTTCCAGTTTCTTTCATTGTAGTAATTCCAGAAGGAAACAAGTAGTTTGAACTATGGTTAAATCTTAAACAAAACAAAACAAAATAGCTGATGTATCAATATCATGGTCAGTTTTATAATTTAAAAAATTATCATTTAGCATGCTCTCTCACTTTTCTGTACTGATGGCAATGAGGTTCTTCCTTCACAACTCCCCCTTGCTCCTCCTACAAACCCCTGTTTTTATGAAAAAGATTGATATAAAGTTTGGGAAAAAAAAAATTATATACACTTATACACTACTTCGGTGAATCACACCAAAGTAGTCTATTATCTAGTTTAAAAAAAATTGAAAAAAAAAATCACATAACTTGGTTTCAAAATGAACATGGATCAAAGACAGAAGGGAGAAGAAAACTATTAGAAATCTGTTCTCTCAACGAAAGCAAGGATTTTTGAGTTGATTTTTTCCATTATGAAGTTCTTCCCAACCTGACTAAATCCTGAGCCACTTATTTATTTGGTCAATGCAAAACATTAATTCTATGAAAAATTTCCTTCTGAAGCTCGATGTGCCAGATATTCTCGTAATATATGGACACAGAGGAGCAACTCCCACAGTACTCCAACCCTCAGGCCTACCCTACACTTAGAACTGTTGTGAGGACAAGCACACAGAATGAATGAAGAGGTCCTAAAGGTGGACATAACCTACAAGGACTAAACAACATTCCTGTTAATTCCAGTCCCCGTCCTAAGTGAAGTTGCAAAAGCAAAAGTACGGGTGCTAGCATGCAAAAACATCATCTGACACTTCTGTCATACTCACAGCTTGATTTTCATGCCTGTCCCAATTTAATGAAATTTGGTGCAATTGAAGTTTGCAACTTAAAAAGAAAAAAAAACAAACCTATTTGCTTCACAATGAAAAACAGATCTCAAGCTGCAGAGATCATGAATGCGTTTCTATCACATGAGTACCTGAGTATGCCACTGGAGATGGAAGAACACGTTGCAGTTAAATGTAACAAACCAAAGAGGAACAGTGATATTAAAAATTCAGTAGAAAATATATGCCCTATTCCTCCCAGTTTGTGAGGCACGTTGCAGCATCGCTCTCTGACCAATTCACAAGTGCCTACCTTTTTGAAGGATTTATGCTACAAACACAAGCTGATGGGTTTTTTCCTATGGAGTTTTTCCTTTATGCCAATGACACTTTGTGGAGAAATTCTGAATTGCATTTACTGAAAAAGCTAAAACTTGTTTTTGTGCTCAACTCCACATCAGCTACTTGCCCTGAAAACAATCAGACTACTCACATACAAAGCAAAGCTTCTGCATAATCTTTCCTAAGTGAGGGCCTAAGAAGGCAAAGTTAGACAGGTTTGTCATACAGCCCACATGCATGAATACGTACTTTGTGCTCCCTGGGTAACATACAGTAGCCTCATTAAAAAGGAGAGGAAAAGAAAATAATTATAAACCACACAGAACAGGCTTTAATTGTTTTCAGACATTAAGCAAAAATATTCTGGTATATCACTTACTGTGTTTTACTCTATAGTTAAAATATTTCATAAAATTCAAAGGTTTTATGTATAACTATGTATTTATATAAAATACCTTTTTAAGTATTTCTCTTTAGTACCTCAGAATGCAGAAGTAACCTGTTACAACAGAGCTAAACAGAAAAAACAAATGTAATACGAGTTACTGCTCTAGCTGGAGTCAATGGCAGAATCCATAATGACTTTGAAAGACACAAAATAAATCCATGAAAACTTTACAAAAGCATCAGGCATTAGCATAATTATGATTTCACTGATTTTTTTAATGGGGAAAGAAAACCCTTTCAAGCTTTAGAAGTTCAAAGACCACTGCTCTATCCCTCTTAAACATAACCTGGGAAAAGTGAGGGTGAAATGGTGATGGAAGGTTTCCCTCCCAGTTTAATTCAGCAAAGATTAGCTGAACGAAACTACAAAGAACTGCTTTTGAAATTTCCACTGAGTGCAACATTCTTAAACAAGATACCTCACACAAATATAGAAGATGGCAGCAGAACTCTAGGAAACGTATTTATTAATTAAAAAGTACAGAAAATATAGAAGGGAAAATCAAGCAGAATTACTGTCCACGTAATGTTTTACTTTCCATTTTAAATTCTTAGTGAATGAGTTGTAAATTCCATCTAGTATTTAAAAACTCAAAATCCTTTACTGTTTTGTAACAGTCTAAAGATATGAAGCCTAATAATGACTGACATTGTCCTTTACTAATCTGAAGCTTTAAGAGCATGACAATTAACAGTTCAGTGCTTCAAAATCAGGCAGGCACTTGGTATTATTTTTTTTAAAAAATAGGACGAAACAGAAAAACAAAGCTGTCTGCTGAAATACAAGAGGAAAGGGTTTGGGTTCTTTTTAAATATGTACAAATATGATAAAATATTTCCTGTGTCCTAAACTGAGACACATTTTGTCATCCACCCTTCATCTAAAACTGATTTCTGCGACTCCACTGCCCACCTGCAAGTTTGCAATACTTACTTGTCTTCATGGTACCAGACACTGCAGTTGCTCTTATACTTTTATTAACTGGTTTCAAAATCCAAGCACAAAAATACTGCAAAATAGCATTGACATAAAAATTTTGTAAAGTGTAAATCTGTATTGAAAACTCCATTTAAAAAAAATAATCTTACATTCACCAGTCACTAACTTCATCACCTGGGATTCCTGAATGTAAACCTGTTCCAGGTACTAATGTGGGATTCAGTAAGAGTCTGTCCTCACTGGTATGAGTGTAGAGGTGGGGTCCCAGTTTCCTCCTGCACGGTGTGTTTTTACTGAAGAACTCCTTTATGAAACTCCAGCCTTAAAACTGAGATTTCATGCCTTATATACACAAAAGTATAATAAAGTAACATTTATTAAGCATTTTAATAAACAAGGGTATAAGATACTCAGGTGCAGAAAGTGACAACACCTCCCCGTTATCAGCTGGGAAACTCCACGTGTTACATCAGTGAGATACCAGATACCTTTTGCAAAAGAGGAATTACATAATGCACATTACAGTCACCCTACCTGTAGCTCCAAAGAAACACACACACAGAGTGAAGGGATTTCTTTTTTAAAAAAAATTAAATAGCTTCACTGCTAACAGCTGGAAAACAGTCTTTTAAGAAGCTGAACGTACAGATGGCAGTTTTATAACTCAATCCAAGAATACCCAGGAGCCTCTCCATGTAAGAACAATGACTGTAAATGGACCCTATGGACTGAAAAGGAAACATTAAAAAGATATAATCAAATATTATCTGATACCCTTCCAAGCTGCTTTTGGTTCTGCCCACTATTTCAAATGCAGGTATCCTCCACCTTTTTGTTTACTTGGCCTTAGAAATACAATACAAAACCAAGCAATATTAAGAAGCAATATCCTGAACAGATTAACGAGGCTCCTGAACACATCACTTGTACTTATAGAAAGACTTTATTTTGGCAATAAGATTCAAGAGCCTGAAGTTAAATTGCAACCCTTTTCTGTAGGGAGGAGGAAAGGTAACAAACAAGGTTTAGGGGCATATTCCTCCTTTCCACACAAACACGTTGTTGTTTGGAATGGGGTGTGAGGAGTTTTACCGTCATCACAACAGTCACAGGCTGAGGCAACCATGAAGTGAGTGTTGATGCTGGAATGGAAACACCTCTGTTCAGCGCTAATCTGTAGTACCAGCAAGTGATTCACTACAAACACTGTGACACATCGTGAGGAGCGATGAGTTTTGGGTCCTCCCTGGCATTCACCTCTTCCAAGTGAGCTGCCTCACAGTTGTCCCAGGGCCTGGGTGGTCACAGAGGGTACAAACGAGCAAAGGGGATGAAAAAGCTTTTTTGTTTATTTATTAATTAAAAACTGAAACTCTCCAAGTTGAAGAAGACATTTTGTTCACGCACCTTGAGAGAAGAGGGCACATGTTCCCCATTTCTGACAAATAAAAGAAGAAGGAAGGCGAGAGCGGAGGCTTTGGAGGGTGGGCTTCACACCCACCACCCCGGAGACCTCCCCACAAAGAACAAGCAGCACAGCAACGAGGAGAAAGAAGAAAAGCAGCAAGAGGCCACGGCTGTGCGGCGGCGGCTTGAAAATTTTACCTGGAAATCAGCCAGTATCATCTCCCGGTCCATGTTGGACGCCATTGCAGCCAGCTGCGTCCCGGCTCTGCTCGGACCCGCGCACCTGGAGCCGCTGCCGGCGGGGAGGACGGGGCAGGGCGGCAGCTCAGGAGCTCATGGAGGCGCCGCGCTCCGCTCGGGCTCCCGCGGCGCCCCCGGGCTGCCCCTCCCGGGGCGGAGGAAGGCGGCAGGGGAGGGGAGAGCGGCGGGCCGGGCGCGGGGCCGGGAGCGGGCAGCGCTGCCTCAGCCGCGGGGCCGGAGAGGAGGAGGAGGAGGAGGAGGCTGAGGAGGAGGAGGAGGCAGCGCCGCTCCCCGCCTGCCTCCACAGCG
The DNA here is from genome assembly GCF_001604755.1 of Lepidothrix coronata. Lineage (NCBI taxonomy): Eukaryota > Metazoa > Chordata > Aves > Passeriformes > Pipridae > Lepidothrix > Lepidothrix coronata. Next base: position 1,954,246 of record NW_016690192.1, read on the forward strand.
CCTGTGTCGCACATTTTGCCTGTCATTGAGGTCGCAAAGAGGCGCTTTGCGGCCGGCACGTGATCGCCCGCCTGTCAAGCGCTGTGAGAGAACCGGGGGCGGGACCGCGCCGGGACCGGGCACCACGGGCACCGCGGGCCCGGGGGCCCGCGCCCAGGGAGCGGAGCGGAGCGCCCAGGCCCGCGCTGCCCAGCGGAGGTGCCGCCGGTCCGCCCGCGCGGGGCCGAGGGAGCGGGCACAGCCCTCGTCCCGTCCCGCCGGTTGGCGGCTCCCCGGGCCCGGCGGCGGCGCGGGGTGTCCCGGCTGGGCTCCGCCGCCAAGTGCGGCCTAAACGGGTTGGCGGGGACCTGGCTGCGGCCATCCCTGGGCGGTGCGGGGAAACAAGGGCCGGAGGGCGGCCTTGCCTCTCCGTCCATCCGTCCCTGCATCCATCCGTCCGTCCATCCCTCCCTGCATCCACCTCTCCCTCCCTCCATCCATCCGCGGTGCCATCGGTGATTGCAGCGATTCGGTCCCCGTCCCCCCCGACAGCCCGTACCGTTGTGCCCGCCGAGTGACCCGACCCCACCGGGCGGGGGGCGCGCACAGGGCCGGGGCTCGGTACAGCTCGGTGGTTTTCCCCTCGCCGTGTTCCGACTAATCACAAAAGAAGGAAGTGCGTTTTTCCACAGGTTTTTGAGCCGACGGACCCGTGATCTGCACAGCGGCCCTCGCTCAGGCTTAGCACTCCAGCACTGTAAGCTGCAATTCTATTATATACCGCAAATAAATCTGCTTTAAGTGATGCAAATCTAACTGTAATTAATGTTAACTCTGCCTTCTACAACCTGATGCAGTTCACCTACCCCCCTCCTGACATTAAGCACGCATTTGGACGCCAATTTGCTAATTAGTCCAACATGTTTTGCTGTGCTTTTTGTAGGAGTGTCCTGTGAGTGTCGCAACTATCTGAGGTCACAGAGGCATCGAGCAGCTTTCGTATCAGCTAATAAAGCCACACGATGATACCTCTGAATCAAGATATTCCGCCGGGTTTAGGGAACACGGTTCTTTATTGGGTTTTTATAGAGTTACAGGCGAGTTTCCCGGACCCTCCGAGCTTCCTGCCGCCGCAGCCGGGCTGGCCCCGGGCAGAGCTGCGGGGGGAGCCCGGCGCGGGGAGCGACCGTGGACACACGCTAAGGGCCGACAGGGGGGGATGAAAAGTTAAACTGTACCTTCAGGAGAGTCCGTGTTCCCAAGGAAAAACCCTGGGAATTGCTTAGAGCCCGTCTGCGGGCACTGCTGAGGGGCGCGGGCTCCAGGGCGCCGGAGCTGCGCGTCTGTCGGCGGTGTTGCGGGTCCCCGGGCGGACGCCACACTGAAACGCCACTTGCGATGCAACGCCACAGCGTCAGAGGAGCTGGGTTTTTTTATTTTATCGTGTTGCTGCTCTAGTTTATGTTGGCTGGCCTTGCCAAGAGGGTTTTATTGCCCGCTGACGTTAGCTTAACAATTCGAGCTCCCCACCGACGACCGGAGGGATGATAAATTAATTGCCCTCACACCTGCACGTTTTTTTTTCCCCAGTTCTATGTTACAGACAGTTCTGTAATAAGTACAAGGTATGGTGCAATGCCAGGTACAGCCTATGCTAAATTACAAACAAATCCACCCACACATTACTAGAGAGTAACTATAATAAAGGCTGAAAAGCGAGTTTTAGCAACTGGAGTAAGGCCAATTAATTCCTGGCACGAATTGAAGCTATAGGTATGTTGTCAAGATTAGTTACACGACGTTCACGTCTATTACAGTCATATTTTAAATAATGATATCTATATTAGATCAAAACAGGAAGGATTTGATCCAGAACGTGAAGAGAAGGTGAAAACCTGCACATGCCCCACGTCGCAGGAAGTTCACGTTCAAGTCACAACGAAAGTTTCTATTCCCCTTCTCACCTTCTCACAACCCCTCGCTGCGAGCCACTCGAGCTGTGCTGCGTTCTTCAAAGAGTGTTAGACGAAGTAGGGAGCTGCTTATCTTACTCCTTGTAATGCTCGCCGATAAGATCTCCCTCCAGAAAGTGGTTTTTTCTGATGATTCTGGAGCTCACTGGGACAATTCTTTTAGTTTTAGGGGGATCATCTTCGTCATTCATGAGACGAAACGATCAGGACTAACGAGCTACTTTCTGCAAAGACGTTTGACAGAGCCCCGCGGTAGAGGAGGCTTCGCGGCATTTTCTGGCCGGGCAGTTTTACTTGCAGGAGGCCTGCAGCACTCCAACTACCCTCTACTTAATTATTTTTGCTATGTGGCGTGATTAACAGAAGATGCGAACTTTATTCTGAACTGTAAACCAACAAAAAATAATGTGAGACTGTTGTAAGACTTGCAGGTCTAATTTTGCAGTAATTTAGCAACAGGGAACACCACCAAAGCCTGTGGATTTTAGTAGTGACAAAATAAAGTCACTTACAAGCCATCTGAATGAATAATCGAAGTTTTGCATATAAATTCCTTCCTTATGCAGAAAAGCAACTATATTTGAATAAATAAATTATATTTGTGTATATATTTTTCTAGAGCTAACTTTGAGGGAAATTATAATTCATATTTTTCCTTACAAAACTGTAAAAAAAAAAAGGAAGGAAAAGCGCTGTTACTTCAGGACGAGAATTATCACAGTGAGGCCTTTAAAAATACACGGGCCTTTAATGGGAGTGGGGGGTTAGTTGATAAATTGAACGAAGTTGCTTTCCCTGCTCGGTGTGCAGGCAGCTCACACTTGTCACCTTTGTATATTCACAAACAAGCGTGGGAGGGGGAATCAGTACAGAAAAATTAAATTGCGACACAAAAAGCAACTGACGCTGAGAGGAGAGCCAGATGCAGAAGTCATACTGGCTTCACTCAGCTGTAGGTCCATCCCTGCAGAACCGGCTCTATCTGACGGCGGTGGCCCCGACTCGGGCCCCGGCCCCCTCCGGCCCCTGCCCGGCTGCCAGCGGCAGGTTCTCCCCGCAGGGCAGTGCTGGAGGAGATGTCACTGCCACAGGTTCCCTCCCTAACGCACCTCCCCGAGCTGCCTCACGCCTGTTTACATTCAAAATCATCTTCCCGTGGCGTCCACGCAGAAAACAGACGCGCAGACTGCAACCGATGGGTTACGTGTGCTTATCAGGGAGCCATGACATTGCACCTTACCTCTCGGAGGGTTCGCTTGGCAGAATTCAGTCCTCCGAGGGTCCCTGAAACCTAAAGCAATCCGGCCATTAAAGCACTTTAAGACACTAAATAGTGTTAGGCAGAGTGGCGATGACATCCCCGTACTGTACCATCCTCGGTTCTTCGCCCTGGGGAAGGAAAAGCGAAGCCCTCGCGTCTCCTCGGCGCCCGGGTGCGTTTTTCCCCTCAAAATGGCACTTTCAAATCAATCAAGGACACCAGAAACGCGGGAAGCAGGGAGTGCCGCCGTGAACGGTCGTCTTTCCACCGTTAAGACAACTTGACATTGACCCTTCATCCTTGACCTTGTCCTCGGGGAGCGGAGCCCGCGCCGCTGCCGGGGTGGCCCCGAGCGCGGAGCCGCTGCCCCGCGGGGCGCCGAGCGAGGGCGGTGGGTCCAGGACCGAGACCGGGACCGGAGCAGACTCCGCTCCCCCCGCGGGCAGGTGGAGCCCGCCGGGGAGAAGCGCCGCGGCGGAGGCCGCCCTGCCGCCCGCCGAGCTCCCCCCGATCCCGGTCCTCCCGCCGGGACGCGGGGGCTCCCGGCGCTAAAACCTCCTTTTCCTTTCATTTCCCCCCCACTAGGCCTCGGCAGCGCTCCTCCTAAAAGCAGCGGGGCCGCGGTGGCTGTGGCGGGGCAGTGCCGAGCCGGGGCTGCGCGGCGAGGGGACGGCACCCGGCGCCGCGGGGCTGCGGCAGCGGCGCGGCCGGGGCCGGGCGAGGGGCGGGCGGGAGCCGCTACAGGCCTTCCTGCCCGAACTCCGCCGCGCCTCCTTAAATCTGTGCCGTTAAAATGTGGGCGGGTGTTTCAACTCAAAAAGCGCTCAAATTTTTTTTCTTTTCAAAAAAAGCTGATGAGGTTAAAAAAAAAAAGGGGGGGGGAGAGAGGGAGAAAAAAAAAAAAAAGAGGAGAGAGAAACCGGCTTCGTGTCCTTAGGAAACAGAAGTAGCGATTGTTTGTGCTTAAAAAAGGGGGAGCGCAAAGCCGCGGGCGGAGGCGGCGGCCGCGGGACCGGCAAGTGCAGCTTCATTTCGCGAAGTTGGAAGAGGAGGCGAGCGGGGCTGTCACTGCGGCTGCGAGCGCGGCCGGGCCGGGGCAGCGGCGGCACCAGCGCGGCCCCTGCCCCCGCCCGGAGCTCCGGGAGGAGCGGCCGCCGCCTGGGAGCGCCTGGCGGAGCGCGGACAGCGGCGGCGGGACCCCGGCGGAGCCCGGCGGACACACGGCCCCCGCGCCGCGGCTCCTGCACGCCCTGAGCGCGGGCGGCGGTTCGCGGCAGCCCCCCCGCGCCGCCCGCCGCTCTCCTGGATGCTCCGGAGCCGCCGCCGCCGGGGGCGGCCGCCGGCCGGGATCGCGCCCGCCCGCTGCGCGGAGGCTGCGCGGGGCTGCGGGAGTGAAGCTGCTGCTGCTGCTGCTGCTGCTGCTGCGGGGAGCGAGAGCACCGAGGGAGCGAGCTGGGCGGCGGGACAGCCGCTGCCGCCGCGCCCGGCTCTCCGCGGGCGCGGCTCGTCCTTCCCTTCCCTCCTGGGCCCGGACTAAGGCGGCGGAGTGGGATGAAGGGGGGATCCCGAGCGGGAGTTGGATGCACACTACTACAGGAGACCTTTCCTCGGAGCTGCTGCTGATGCTAAGTCTCAGATCCCGACTGTGAACAGGGTGGGTTGTCTTCTTCTTCCAAGATCTCAGGTCTGAGTGAGTCTCCGGTATACGTGTATTTATATTACCTATAACATATACAGTATATTGCAGAGCTGTTAATCTATTTACCCCCCGCGAATGTGGCCAAAGTCTTTAATAAGAGTTACTCTATATGTGGAAGCAAAGAAATCTTCCTTCAAGTGGAGCTGCAGTTTTGCTGAATAATCACGTGTGAGTTAGGGGCGGGGTCTTGGCAAGGAGGTTTTTTACTAGTATTTACTACAAGGTCTACTCCAGAAGATTAACCATCCCAATCCTTCTGTCAGTCTCCGATGCCATGCCTGGTTAAAAAAAAAAAAAATCTCATCTTTTTTCCGATCGTCAGTCACCCTAAAGAATGGCCGAGCCTTCTGGGAACGAGCTGGCGTCCGCGGCTGCCAAGGGGGACCTAGTGCAACTTACTAATTTGTTGCAAAAGAATGTAAACGTCAATGCACAAAATGGATTTGGGAGGACTGCGCTGCAGGTTGGTATCCAGAGAGGGAGAAAATATTTCATCACTGGTACCTACGTGACCCGGGTTTCCAAAAAAGACAACGTTTTAAGCAGGCTGGTGGATGAAATTCGAGTGGTTTTTCAAACTCGTTGGATGCCATATTTTATAAGTTTAGTGGCTCCAACTCCCTAAAATGACGTACTTGAAATAAAACTGGTCAAAACCATTCTTTCAATCGGGGATCGCCCTCAATGTCAAACGGGCTACGAGTTTGCTAATATTTTGTAATTTTATGGGGAGGAGGCAAGGAACGAGAGAGCTGAGATGAAAAGAAATCAGCTTAGGTGAGCAGGATTTCATAGCAGGTCTGTAAACACAAATGTGCTGTTCTCTGAAGCTTAGGATTTATCTCTTCTTCCTTTTTTTTTTTCTGCAATGTGCTTTTAAAGTGTGGCTCGTCTGGGTTCTGGGGTCTGTTGTGGATGGTACTTTTCCTTTATACACTGTTTGTGAGGAATGACCTTTCTCATTGGGAAGCATGCTGCTCAGAACCGAGGACCTCCGATGTACATTAAGAGTTAGCCCTACGAGTTAGGGTTCCAGCTGAATCACTTGCTTTTTCATTCATAATTAAGACTTTAAAATTTGCTTTTTCAGATCGGCTAGTAGGGTACTGCTTCCAGTTATTTACTTTCTGATCGTATAGGGTGCTATGTCCTAATTTTTAATCGTGTAGCTGTGCAGGCAGGAATTGGAACTCATCCAACTGCAAACTACTGGAACTGGGAAAGATTTTGCTCTTAATATTATCAGATAATGATGGCGAAAGGACTAGATTACCTACCGAATAGTGAAAGATGTGATTTATAAATCCGGAGGGAAAAATAAGTGTGGTTATTTGTACCGAAGGTATAAGTAATGAAATGTGGAAGTGGATCTATAGGTCTTTTTAATTTCACACATTAGTAAAATCGTTTGTTAACCCCTCTCCCCCCTTCCCCGCAAACCATGATAATAATTTCTGAAACTGGATTTTTAAACAGCATAGAATCTGTGAATGTACTCGAGATATTTACAGCTTTTTGGCTTAACATCAAAATGTTAGAGCTGGAAAATAAGCAACTCTTGCTAAAAACGCAGGAATGACCCTGTTTTGACAATTTCGCTGAAGCTGGAGATCTGTGAGCTCCTTGCTGTCCTGTTAGCACCTAAATAGGGCATCGCCTGGCAGGGCAGGCACTTGCAGCAATTTTTAAGAGAGCAAAAGGGTTTAAATTAAAAACTTAGGCAAACTAACTTCTGTAAGAAATCAGGAAACATTTAGGTAGTTGATTTATCCTCGGGATGAGGGCTGAAAACCGATTTGTCCTACAGTAATGCTGGGCATTTTTTTCCTAAAAGCAGCTAACTGTCTGTATCCTGAATTAAGGCATATTTTACACAATGACATAGCATCCAGCTATATTAAACATGCATCCGTGTCCTAATGATACTTCTCATGGGTGCCTAATCATAACTGAGTTAATTAACCACAACAAAAATCAAAACAGGAGAATCTGTTGACTTATTTTCAATATGTATCATCCCGAAATGTGCTGTGGGTGCGTGGCCATGCTCGAAAGACTTCTCTGTCAGTGCAGTCTGCAAAACTGAAATAATCTCTCTGTAATCTCTCTCTCTGTTACAACGGAGAGAATGCTTCTATATTAATGTCAATGCATTTATATTTTTCCTCTGCACTTATGTTTAATTAAACAACTACTCAGCTTGTCTTGCTCTGTCCTTTTTATTTCTGGAGAAGTGTACCTATGCAGGCCTCAAATAATCTCCTGCCCTTATGCTTTTCGTCAGACTTATTCAATTAGTGCTTTCTCCTTCTTTGCCTCCCTCCCCCCAAGTGAAACTTTGCAAAATAAAGGGCATTTGCTGTTCAGTTGTAGCCCACGTCCAAAAAGCCTCACCTTTTATATGATTTTCTCCCCCTCGCATCTTTAACTGAAGCTTCCAGTCCCCCGAGCCTGAACAGAGAAAACTCCCACTTAAACCAAATATATGTTTTCAATTCACAAATAATACAGCCTGGGCTCTCAAAAAGAGATCAAAATGTCCGGATTTTACTTAACAAAGAGAGATCACAATGCTCTTGTTTTCTTTTACATTGCTTCCATCTCTCGTCAGAAGTGAAAGAAGTGGCTGGAAGCCTTGGGGCACAGAGAGATCTCTTTCCCTGAATCCCAGCCTGTCTTATCTGCACTTTTGCTCCTGTCTGTGGTTATAATATACTGGGCTACTTTACAGTCCAAATGCTGTATATAATTATATTTATTCTAGCTTGGTTTCCTGAAAAAACTTAATATATATTTGTCACCAGGAGAGTTTTTCAGCAAATCCCCTGTAGGAATTGTACTTTATGTTAAATGTAATGCACTGTAATGCTCGTTTATGCTGTTTTGTTTTTTTTTAATCGAGATTTTCTAAACAATGTGTGAACCTCTCTAAGGAAATAAAAAAGGTTTGAGGTTTTTTTTTCGAATTTGACACCAACAGTGAGACTAGTTTCAAGGACAGGAAAATATTGCCTATAGTCTAGAGATTATACATTATGGTGTTCATTTTTGGAAAGTCTGTGCAAACAGAAAATGAGGAATTAAGGGGAAATCGCTGTAAGCTGTTAAGTTCCAAATAAGAGAAACTTGCATTCTAATCATGATAGTTTTATGGTGCAATTGAGAAAATTGAAAGGAGCTTTTTTTTTTTCTCTGAGAGAAACAGAAAATCCAATTATTATTGTTGTTGGAATTTTTTTAAGGGATGTTTTTAACAACAGAACGTAGCCACAGTTTACTTATAGAGGGGTTATGAAAGTATAATATACTGATTTTAGATGAAAACTTCTAGAACTTTGAAACATTCCTTTTGACTTTTCCTTTTTGGGTGACATAATGAAACACAAATATTGGGGAGAAAAATTTCTTCTAGCATTTATGTTTCTTAACAGACAGAGCTATGGTACAGTCCAAATATTTGTTTTATGATAATGCACAGACAATGTAAACACCTGAAAGCTTATAAAAACACATTCTACATTTGCTGTTGCTGAGGTAAAATATCTGTTCCTCAGAGACCCTGTATTTGCTGTTTAACAAGATTAAACAGTAATGCAGAGATGTCTCAATGCTTAGGCAAATAAAACCAAATTATACTTAATTTTTGTAAGTTAAGAAACTGAGTTAACCCTCATTAGAAAAAAAAAAGTTGTTATATCCCCATTCTATGCTATTTCAGACATTTATTTCTCTGAGACAGAGAGCTGTGACCACCGAAGTGATAACATCTTTCACAATTTCACCGAGTTCAGTAACAAATACATTACAATTAGATGTTCTGTCCCGTCATCAGTTTTATAGCGGGGCTCTTCTGTCTGCTTTAAATGAGAATTGAGCTCTGAGAAAAGGCAAAGATAAGAAGTGAGGAAGTGAGGCACTGCTGGAGCAAATCCCCCACCCCGCGGTATCCCATTCTCCTCTTTCTTTCATAGGTGATGAAACTCGGGAATCCCGAAATCGCCCGGCGGCTGCTCAGTAAGGGGGCGAACCCCAACCTGAAAGACAGTACTGGCTTCGCCATCATCCACGACGTAGCCAGGGAGGGGTTTCTGGACACTTTGCAGACTCTGCTGGAGTTCAAAGCCGATGTTAACATTGAGGATAACGAGGGCAACCTGCCCTTGCACTTGGCGGCCCAGGAGGGGCACGTGCGGGTGGTGGAGCTGCTGCTGGCGCGCTCAGAGTGCAAGGTGGGCCACCAGAACAAGCGGGGGGCCACCGCCTACGACCTGGCCAAGCTCTACCGGAGAGCAGCCGTGGTGGAGCTCCTGGAGGCCAGCAGCTCCTTCCCTGCCAACATGGACTGAACCCCGCTAGGATGGGGTCTCCTTTGGACGTGAGGTCGTGCCGACTTCTTGGGGTGTTTCCCTCCTTTTTTGTTGCCACATTACTCTTATTTTATTTTTTTTTTTTCTGAACAGCTGGTAGTGTAAGTCTCAAGAAATTCCAGAAGTGGGTTTATAGATAACAGAAACGTTTTAAATCCATGCTCCCAGCAGTTTCTTACACCTTTCACTTTACTCAGTACTCACAGGCTCATTCGAGTGTATGTTGGTTGTTCATATCTAGTTTTCCAGTATCAAGTTTTACAACTTATTCTAGGTCATTCATATGAAGTCATTAATCCAGGAGCTACTATTCACATGCTTAGTATTGCTGGACTTTTAAGAAAAGGAAATAGTTTACTGTGATTTCTCTCACCTCTCCATGCACCCCTCCCTTCTCTTCCCCACCCCCCTTCGGTCAGGCTCAAGAGTCTGAAGTCTTGTTTTGGATTAAAACATCCTTTTAAGGGGTCACCTGCAACCCCTGCACAGGCAGAGCTGGAAGTGAAAGGTTGCTTGGCCTGAGGACAGTGGATGGCATTTAGATGCTTTAGGCAATAACTGTATTTTGTCACTAACAAGAGCTTGTAGAAGTAGGTTACTTACTTTCTAAATGTAGATGACACTTTTCCTCTTTGTGTATTTAAACTTTCACCAATCTGGTTTTGAATTTAGTTACCAGAAACAATATAAGTGGTGTTTCTGTGATTGCCAGAGGTTTTAAACAGCTCAGTTTAGTAGTTCGTGTTTACTGTGCACTGCACAAGACCTTTTTTTCTAGTTTCAAAACAGGCAGCAGAGAAACACTGTCAGAGGCAAGAAGACATGAAGGCTGCAATACAAGATTTCTGGTCACTTCATATGCTGAGTGCAGTTTAGATGTTCTTTCGGTAATATTTGCTTTCCACCAGCTATTCTGTTTTGTCTGTAAATAAACTATTTTAATGACAGATGCATCTCACAAAACAAGAATATTTGCATACAGTGACATTTAGGAAGCAGCACCTTTGATATTTGTGAGGTTAAGTTATTGCTTGCACCTAAAACACGATTTAACCATTGAAAATTTTCCGTTGCAATACAGTTGAGAGTATTCACCACACCGAAACTCATTTGCCTCTCCAGCCTCAACATATTGGGAAGAGTCTCTTATGAAATTTTTTATATTTGTACAGGATCTACTTTTTGGACAGATGGGCAATTTAAACTACTTTATTTTGAATAGTCTAAAATTTAATTGCACAAAATAGAAGGGTTTTAATCAATGCAAAATTAATACTACTTTAAATAGTACTTAAAAGAGCAGAGGGGGTACCTTAGTTTAGTTTTCAACTTAAAAAAATTAGCCCCACAAAATCAGTACTACATTTTCAAGTAAAAAGTAATTTGCTGAAACTGTCTGTCACGTTTACTATAAGCTCTGTTACACTGCTGTGTTTTCTGATTAAAAACCTCTGTGAAATATGAAGTTTTGTGCTCTTTTATTATAATTTTTGTTCACAAGGAACCTAGAGATCGTTAATCGGAGCAGCACGGCATGTAGGAAGCGTGCTTAGGGAAATAACCTCCAAAGTTCCCAGTTTAAAGAGCACTAAACCAACTGAAATATTAAACCAAGCAACGTAATCCACAGGTTCCCGAGGTGAAGTGACCCAAATCGCTCTATGTCACTCTCCGTCTTCCTTTCCTCAAGTCCTGGAGGACTCTCCAAGCCTTTTTCTTCTCCATTCCTCTCACAAAGCGAAATTCTGCGCTTCCACCAGCATTTCTCCCATTCACTGCCACAGCAGAGGTGAACACCGAAAGGTAATATCCCAACTTTCTCGCTTTTTTTTTTTTCACCTGTGCTGCTAAAAAAGCTTATCGCACACCCATTTTGAGCTTCATCACCATTTAATTTACGCTAAGGCGAAGTTTAGGCAGTGGCCTAATAAAGTAACTGCTTTATCAAGAAATATGCCCCGCCTAGTCAGAAATAGCGGCTTTTATTGCATGCCAGGAGTCCACGGCTGAAGCCAGGACGAGTCACCCCCGGGCCATGCCCAGAGCCTCAGCGGCTGAGTCACGGGCGATAGTCTGGTTTGAAGGTGTGTTTTATCTGCTTTTACTGCTGCGTTCTCTCCGTGAGCCCCTCGATTTATAGGAAATAAGATGATAAATTGAAATTCCTCGTTAGATACTTTGAAGGCAAAAATTACTCCTATTCCACGAAGTTAATAGTTTCTACCAAGAGCCTCTGGGAAAGCAAAGAAGTACATCAGATGGCGAGTTACACTCACAGGGTTTGGAAGTGACAAGATGTGCCTGGCTGCTGGGGGATGGCTTTCCTCCAGAAGGTTTTATATTTACAGAACGAGGAGAAAATAATATAAAGCGTGTCTCATTAATAGGGAACTTTGACACTGAAAAAGGATTGTAATATCCGATGTAGTTTAAGAAATTACTTTTGTGGGTTTCTGAAAGTAGTTTGGCATCATCAAAAAGTCCAGTTTCACAAATTCACGTATTTGTGAGAATGTCGACAATAATATTTACCCGGAGATGCAAAACTGCAGCATGTAAGATGGAATTAAAGATTTTTGAGAGCTTTAATTGAGACATAAACCAACTGCAAAGTAAGTCTCTAGGCAGGAGCAGAGATCGCCCTGCAGCAGCCCTGGAATCGGCAATAAACAGTGTAGTATCGAGATGAGAGGTATAAATAGAAACAAATACAGCAAGCACAGAAAAATGTGAAGAAACAGAGCATAAAATGTAGCTGTACCAGGATTCACAGTGACCAGGCTGCATGAGGACACAACTGTGGGGCAAGAGCCCTCTCCCCTATTTCGGTTACACGGATGAGCAAAGCTGTTACACTTGACCTTTGTTTCTAAATTATCCTCGGCACAACGGCGGGGGCTGCTGAATTCCTTTCGGAAAGGGGCAGATCCTAAAGGGATCCTACAGGGAACGAAGAAAGTTTTATCTCCAGCAGCAGCACCGTGGGAGGGTGAAATACGCGGTCTGTGGGTGCTGGGGAGAGAGGAGGAGAGGTGCAGGGCTAACCCAGGCACTGCCGTGCCCTTACCCAGGGGAGAGAAAATGAGAAGGTATTTGAAAGTGAATTCAGCCCAATCTCCAGTGCAATAGGCGACTGCACATTTAAGTACAAGAAAATAGTTTCTTTCCAGCTTTCAGTGTGGGGAAAAGAATGGAATCAATGCTTTATTCCATGGTGGGGTAAGATATTAGCTCCGTAGGAAGTGCCATTGCATTGTTCACATGAAGAAAGAGTTAACACAATAGAAAACTACCCCTTTTTAGTTTTTTAAAAAAAGAAAAAGGTCTCTTCCACAAATGTACCTGGGAATTCACTGGGCAGCCCGCCGAAGCAGCCAGAAGCAGCCAAACATTATTATCTCCTGACTAAAGGGCTGAAATTCCCTCGGAAAAAAAAAAAAGCGAGGGGAGGAAAGCTTCTGCATTTACTTGTGGCGTCTGTTATACTGTGC
>NW_016690192.1:1968506-2145991 GCF_001604755.1 Lepidothrix coronata
CCTTCTTCTTCTTCTTCCTTTTTTTTTTTTCTTTTTTTTCTTTTAATCCTCTTTTCTCTTTTTCCCTCCCTTTCCTCCCTCCCTCTCCCCGCAGCCGGGACTGGAGTCTCCTCAGGATAACGCCGGTGCCTTCGCAGCCGCAGTGAGTACGTAGAAGGGACCCACATCTTGCCGGGGGGATGTTTGTGACACATCTTTGCGGCCGCTGCCGGGCGGCGGCGGGGCTCCCGCTGCAGCGCCGGGCTCTCCTCCCCCAGCACCGCGTCCAGGGATGCAGAAGCATCTTCTCCCAGCGCAGAGCCCGTGTAGAAGGCAAACCCAAGCAGGTTTGTCCCCAGGTTTCCTTAAAAAAATGGGTGGCAAGCTATCCCCAAGCCGGAGCTTTTCATGACCTTGTGTTACATCTGAAAATCAGACGGGCGAAAGAGGGGGGGGGGAAAATCCACGCTTCTTGGTTTCTGTGTCACAGAGGCGAGGAAATTATCTTCGGAGGTAACGTACACGGCACATTTCTGAGAGCCAGATGTGTCAAGCCTTGCTCTGCAGACCTAATTTACAGAGCCTCACTCAGAAAAAAAAAAAAATTCACTTCTGCCATGGCTCTGAGTGGTAAAATGGCTTCTGCGTTTTGAAGAAGCACTAAGTACAAATCACCAGGGACATTATACAGTGCCAGAGGTTTCTGCTTGTCATTTTGTACTTTCCCCTCGTTAGAATTACCTTTCAGCACAGTATCGGTTGTAATTGTGCGAAGTTCAGCTTAAGGATCTAGGAGGAAGAGAACTCTCCTATGTTGGATACTTCAGAATAACCTTGACCTTTCATTAGTGCTTATCCTAAAAGATAAGTCATGCACGGAAAGCAGGGAATTGGGCAAGGCACCTGCAAAAGTACAAATGAAATGGCTCTATTTTTAAACTAGTGTTAAAATGGCTTCTGAATCTGACTAAACGAGGGGCACTGAAGGGCTAAAAACCAAAATCTAGAGCTCTGTGGCAAAATTCAGTTTGACACACACAGGACCCCAAGCTATTTTCCTCATCCCCAGATGGATTTTGTGCCGTTAGTGCAACCAGTGCTGCTGAGACTCACACTGCCAGAAAGACTAAATTCCCTCTGAAAGAAACTGAATCAGCCAAAAGTATAATCAGCTTTTCAGGGAAGTACACGACCACTGAGCCATGTTTCCAGTTGCATTTCTTTGTTCCTCTGTAACTGTTTTCTGATATTTGTAGCTGTAATTATAGGGGCCACTAGCATTTTTGAGTATTATAAATTACAAAAGCCTAATTCCGAGTAGGAAGCCTGAAACATTTTCTTCACAGTGCAGCCACTAAAAGGTTAAAGGCAATTCACAGCTCCCGGTGACAGTTTTCCTTCAGCAGATAGTGCCTATCAAGATGGTCTTTCTTTCTCCTGTTACACCCTGAGAGCAGGAAACGGGGCAGCATTTATATTGCAACACAGCCCTCTTCACTCCTCAGTATTAAGATTATTACCAGCACAATGATATTTTAATGAACACTTTTAAACATGGAGCTAATGAACATTTAAAGGAAAAGATACTCGTGGAACACAAACCACAATAAAATGCAATGTCCTGTAGAAACACTGAGTATTCAAAAGCTTTTCAGGATTTGACCTTAATGGAACACAAGAGCAATCCTGGGTACAGCTCACATTTATATGCAGAGTATACTGCAGGCCAAAATAAGGGCTTCTGCTAAAGTTAATTGTAATTTTCTGGTGAGGGAGGATCGAATGTTCAGGCCTGAAGTTATTAACATCTATTCTGATGGAAATAGGGACATTTGGATACACTTTGTCAAATCAAAAAGAGTGCTTTCTGCTTCAGATATGTTGCCCCAGAGGTGATGTACCACCATTTGAAAATCTGCACTTCCAAATCAGGCATGCCAGGATGGGAGTGTATTGATCGGTCAGGAACTTTTGCTTGTATCTAATAATGCTGGAGAACAGGCAGAGAAGATTTTCAGTCCACATTAGCTGGAATGTGCACATGCCTGGAAATGGAGCTGTTAGTTGTAAATACTTCCTACAGAACGGATTTTTTTAAATTTTCTGAAAGGAGAAGTACACCCTGCTAGAAAAAGCAGTTTTCTCTCTGTACATGCCATAGTCCTTGAGGGTGTGACTGTAGGTATACAAACAAAGCTGTATTTAATCTCTCTAAGAGAATTTTATAGACAACATCTGTTAAAGAGAAAAGTATATTTGTTTCATAAGCACTGCAGCATTTAGTAATATCACTTTCTTGCACCAACACATACACTTTAAATAGAGTGATATCTGTGGATTTTTCAGTTGTAATTTGTTTTAGCTCCTGTAAAATAAGGGCTGCAGACAAAGAGCTGTGCTACACTGTGATACAGTCACAGTATTCACAATCCAGCACTGTATGCACGTATTGGAGTGAACAACAATTTCCTTCCTGTACAAGCATTTTAATTTATGGAAACATACTGTTTTGTGTAAAGAAGGTAGTAGATAATTAACAGTATTCATTTAATCTAATTATAGGCCTCTGAGGCAAAAAGCTGACACTTTTCATTGTGGTATATTCAGAGAAGTTAATTGAAACAACATTGCAGCCACAAGGCATAACATGCCCATCATATATTTGATACTAATTCTTTTCTCAAAAATGGGATGAATCTGATGCTAGAGATAAGGATTACTGTTACTCACTCGAGTAAGGAAAGTCTGGGGAACCTCATTATGCAATTCTGAGTGCACTGCAATATCTCTATAATTCCAGAGCTAACCACAGACAACTTAATTTGCCAAATTGCAAGATGGTTTTGTAATGTACACAAGTATCTATTACAAATTAAGAAAAGATTGAACACATTTTTAGCTGGGACGTAGGTCAGAATTTGAAGACAGACCTGCCTGAAGAAGCAATAGGGTCAATGTATAAACTCTTAGCTCTGTTTAATCTTTAGGAGGTACCAAGTAGTAACAGCAGCCTTACCCCTAAGAGTTGTTATTAGGAATGTAATTTGTGGTTTTAAGCTATCAGTATGACAAACAGATACATAGACAGCAAATCAACACTTGCAGCTCCCAAATATATATACATATGAAACTATGTCAGACCATGTGCAGTTTCAGAGTAATTTTTCCTATCACCTGATACACACCAACAACTCAATCTTCTGGCAGCAGTGCTACTTTCATTCTCAAAAGGAAAGTAAAGCAGCTCAGCTCTGCAAAGCTTGCCTTCAGCTAACAGAGAATGTGACAGACCAAACATGCTGGTTGTGGGGAAGCATTTGTCATTTATATTAAAAAAATTGGATTTTCTTATAAATGGCAGATGCTTGCAAGCTGAATCACCATGCTAGGGGCAATCTTCAGTGTTTCCCCCTGCTTTGCCACTGGAGGAGTGTAACTGGTGTCTCTGCAGCTCCAGCAGTACCAGGGGGCAGGACCCCCTCCCTGGCTCCTGCTCAGTGACCTCCACCTCTGCTCTGCCCGTGGGCAGCAGAAGCCACCCAGCAAACCCACTCTCCAGGTGGTGTTCCTAGCTGGTGGGAGATAAAATTGCCAAGGCAGTACTGCTCACCCTTGTGATGAAGCAAGCCTAATTACTGTGGGGACGGTACAAGCCCTCTTAGATGACAAACACCCACAGGGAAAAGGCCACTGAGCCGAACGTGGGGCTTTGCTTTGCTCTGCCAGAGAGAGACATTGCTGGCAGCCCTACCTATAATTTCAAAATTAATTTCAAATGTATTTTGCAGAGATACTTTTTACTGTGGTTAAAAGAGCAGCATATTGTACTTTAGGCACTTGAATGTTTGTTAATAAAATCAGAGAGAGGAAGTCTGAAAAATAAACAGATAATGACATTCGGTCACCTTAACTCTGGGGCTCTGACTCAAGAGATCCAGAATATTTGATAAAGAAGATCTCTAACGAGAAAAAAGAAAGTGTGGCCATTGATGCTAGACATACCTGATTCCTATTCCTATACCATTAGAGATAAATCACAATTAGCACTGATGTCTGACTTAAAAAATCAGCCTCTTCTCAGAGTTCAGTCTGCACTCACACTCTTTCTCTCCCTTGATGCTCTCAAGTAACTTTCCTTCTGCCTGGCTCCTGCCTTCTCCTCCTCCTTTGTGCTGTTTTCAGGTAACTCCCAGCTCTTTCTCTTCCACACTTTGTTTATACATCTCTCCATTCCCTGGCTCTTGCTTTCTTACACACTTCATACTCTATTTTCATCTCCTAGTTTCCTTTCCTTCATCTGCATGTTATTTTCTTTTCCTTCATCTGCACCCTCTTATTTTTTCTTAATTATTTCCTCTGGTGTCTTATTTCTATCTCTGTTATGCTTATTAACCTCCTTACCCAATATCCCATACCCTTTCTCATTTCCTAGCAGAATCTCTTTGTGTAGATATGTATAATCTTCTTTTTTCCCCCTAGCCATGCAGAACTGCTTCCACAACTGATTTCTGTCCATGATGCCTTAGGAGAATTCCTAGCATTAGTCAGTAATAGTTCTCTCCCTGGAATCTACTGCCTTCATCTCCTTCTTCTTTGCTTTGTGTTCACTCCCATCCTCTGCTGGTGCCAGGCCTCCTCCCAGACTCTTCCATCTTTGTGACCCATCCTTCTTTTCTCTCTGCCTCAGCAGCAGCAGGAGAAAAGCACACAGAAGGGACACTCAGGTCTCAGAGGCAGTGATCTCTTGGGGAAGGAGGAGGGGAAGCTGCAGAGGAATCCTGTGTGGTCCCCACTGCCTCAGGCACAGACCATACCTGGCTGCTCCCCGAAAAAGCAGCTCATGGTGCCTGCAGGCCATGCAGCCAAGGAACACACAGCAGGATCCATCAGCACGGGATGGTCTTTGGAAAATTTAGCTGCCAAATGTGAACAATTCTTAACTGATCATGCACAAACTGAAATTTTATGGAGTCTTATAACTTATGGAGTCTTATAACTTTTTTGCATTTGGATGCACATCTGTGAAACCACAGCGATGGTGCTGCCAAATTCCAAGTTGCTGCTTAAAAGGTACATGGGTGAAACTAGACCAGTGATGGTGTTCCATTTCAAATTCCTACTGTAATGGGGATACCGACACTTCTGAATGAAGCAACCAGATGATTATTTTTTAATATGGGCAAAATATTTTTTTAACCTTGTTCTTGAGAATTACTACAGTGGTTTAGCTAGCAACTGCCAAAAATTAAACCTGAGGCAGATGCTTGGCTTGGAGAATACCAGCCCAAACAGTGACAAGCAACTGAAAACAAGGTGTTATTATGAAACACTGGACAAGGTTAAACAGACCAGTTCCATGACTTTGGCCTAAATGTGGAAGACTTTTAAGTGACCTGTAATGAATTTCGTACTAAAAACTATGTTGAAATAAGCAGAATATAGTCAGATTTCACATTTTTGGGTGAAGATATTTCCTCTGAAAATAAAAGTTAAAGGAAAACAAATCCAGAGTGCTCTGATGTGAAGAGGGACAGGGAGGGGTGTGCTCGATTGAGACTGGGAGCACTGGGACTGAGTGCTGGACCAGTTTCTTTGGCAACAAAAACTTGAAAGATCTACAGAAGTGCAGAAATAAATGATCCAAAAGTATTCTGTGAAGATGAAACTTTACGGAGAGGGAAGGGGGGAAAGGAATTGCTTCCGGTGGGAGAATCAAAGCAACAGAAAGGGAAGTCCAAATATTTAGTTAGCTTTGGGGTTCTTAAATGCCCTGACTCTGCTCTGCATGCGCTGATGGATTAAACCCTCGGAGCAGAGCAGCTACCCTTGTTCCCACACCCTCGTTAGTGCAGTTTACCATCACGAGCCCCAGGGAGAGCACAATCTAACAGCCCCCAGAAGTGCTCCACGTGTCTCAGAGTTGGCTGTTTGCCTTCGTACACCAAACTGAACACTGAGGCAGCTCAGGAACTGCTCCAGATGTTGAAACCTCCGTTCCATGGCAGCAGCGATGGCTGTGGGAGCGGCCGGCAGGGCAGCTGAGGGCATTACCTGTGTCAGTCATCTGACTGACACGCTCTGCTGCCTCCCTGCCAGAGCCTTCCAGGGCAGGTTCACAGCCAGAGTTACAGCAATTACCACTCAGTGCTATTTGGCATTGAAAATTGTCATCCCATTTCTCTGCTGTGGATGGAATTAAGAGAGTCACAGAAACTTTCTAATATCCAATGAAATGTCTGTTGATTTGCAAGTACAAACATTTTGTTTTGTCTATAAAATTAATACTTCTAAATACTTTTACCGGATTTAGTGTGTTGTCTGTCACTTGACTGTATGTTTACCCAAAAGATATGTTCTAGTTCAAAAAGAAATTAATTCAGGAAGTCCCGTGGCCTTTGTTTTGCAGGAGGTCAGAGGAGGTGAAAATGGTGCCCCCCCCAGCCATTTCATCTCTGTCAGTCTGTTTGTCCAGGATTTTAACAGCAAAGCTACACTAATGGTGTAAACTTTCTGTGCAGTTAAAATATTCTGAAATGTCTTGCATAGCCCATGTTTGAAGAAGTTTGGTTACATTTAAGCAAAATGCTTCATGTTAATGGCCATGGTTATACAAATCATGGTCAAAATGGTGACCTGTGATAACACTGGAGAACAGAATGAAATTAATTTTAAAAATATCATAAACAGAAAGTTCAAAATTCTTGCTAGGTGCTGTTGCTTGGCATACAAGTTCTTTTGCTTTTCTTAAATGTGTATGTGTTTAACATATTTAGATTTCTTTTGGGGTTTAATATTAAGCCTGAGCTGGCAGTGCTTAGTTCTGGGACCACTGCAACACTTACACAACATACCTTACTCTTAAAGGTATTTTATGCTCAGCACCTTCTTCCATCTTATACAGTTTCACCTTTTTTTTTTTTTTTTACGGAGATAAAAATGAGGTTTAAGGATAGCAGAAAAATTGGCCTGACAACACGATCTAATGAACCACAAAGCAGCTTTCAAAGAGAAAAAGTAGCAGGAAGTTCTTTCATACCGGGTATTAAAAATAGCCTGCACCAAGTCCTGGAATGCACACGGCAGTTATGTAATAATTTTTCAGTGACATGCATTAGGAAATATTCTCAGTACATGTTTTTCCTTCCTAACACCCAGTTTACTTTTCTGAAGTTTGGAAATTCCTCATATGGATGCTTCTAAGAAGTCTAAAATTATAATGTTCATTTGAATAACCTATCAATTAGCAAGCCACATAATGACAACATCTAATGGTACAATTGAAGTATTTGAATTTAATATACCATTTTCATAATGGTATAATATGAAACACACGATGGAATCCAGTTTCTTTCCCCCCCCACAAGTTAGACTTGGTTTATTTCTGACAATGTAATGATTTTGCACTGGAGACACTAAAAGAGAGAAATCAGTTTGGGTACACATCGTAAATATTGAGAACAGCATCTCCCTTGGAGTACTGAGAAGTCTCCCAAATGTTTCAAAAAGGTTTATATGGAATTGGGTACCTTTTATAAATGGAAGGACTGAGGGGAGCCAGAACAGCTACATCTAGTTTATGCTATACTGAGGAAACTAAATGGTAAATTATTTTGAAGAATGTCTTCCTCAGACTTTTCCTCAGAGGTTTCCCAGAGGTCCAGGCTCTGGATCTTTGCAGTATAATTTGAGAAGGTAATAAAGGAGTTGGAAACTTTTGGATTTTCAGTCCTACTGTTTTCTTGGATGACTTAATGTCCAGAACACATCTGCAACATCCTCTGCCTACAGCAAGTGTATCACACAAGGAAGGCAGATTACTTTGCTGTTTGCCCAGAACCTTTTCTGCCTTGTCTGTTAAAAACCACAGGCCCTCCCACAACCTTTAGACTTCCATGGCCACCATGAACTTAATCACTAACATTTTTAAATTTTCATTTTTACTTCAAAGACAGCAAAATTCCCTGATGTGAAGACACACACACCTCTCTCACCTGTGTCACACACAGTGTCAGTATTTCCTAGGTTGCCACATATCAAGATGTATCAGAAGCACAATTACAGCCATTTTTCATTATCTAGTCAAGAGTGTCATGGAGAGTGATAGCAAATATTATGGCAGGTGAAATTCTGCCCACATTTTGGCTCCTACTAAGAAGTTTTTCCCAATTCATGTAGTGGATAATAAATACCAGGAGATCCTAAATGGTCAAATATGACCATGGTAAAGCAGTGGAGTATTTTTTTAAGATGAGTAGAACTCTAATCTAAGGGTTGGGTCTGGCTTTCCTGAGATGTTTTAAAATATTTTCAAAACTAAAAATGCTTTTTTGTGCAGCAAGTGAAGCTCCATGCTGTTCTTTTTGAGAATACAGAAAAACCTGATCAAAGTACAATCAGATAAAACATCTGATTTATTTTCTCTTCTTACTGTTCTGCAGAAAGACAGAATTAAAAAATCCATATCTGACATGTGAACAAACTGTACCATATCCAAAATATTTCATTTTGGAAAGATACATAAAAAAGTAAAAATAGGAGAACAAGTTAGCATCCTGTAGGGAACCTATCTGTTTGATAAAATATTTAGAAATATCTCACTTGGCTGTCTGAAATAAAATGAAATGGGGCATACTGAATTCATGTAAAAAATTTATTTCAGAAGAAGAGATAAGGAAATGAGCACCAGAGCTGAGATAAAAGTTAGCTTTTCAAAAAGACAAACATAATTTTAGAAGATCAAAGTGTCTTTAGGGCCATAAAATGAAAGAAAACCTGGTTATTAACACATTCATTTGCTTCTAGATGCTGTTATACAAATATATTTCTGGGAATCCAGTGCCTAAAAAGTAATTTGTGAATAAGTCAATACTTATTTTTCTACACTGATACATAGGCAAGGCTCGAGCTGTTTATGAGGGGAGGAACACAGTTTCATGCATAGTATTCAAAAGTGCTCCGAGTTACAGGAAGACTCATCATTCAGCCTGATTAGTTTACAGGAACTGAAGCAAACAACATTCTGTGTTTTCTTACATATTTTATGACTATTTTCATATAAGCAAAAATCAGACTTTGTCCTTTCTGAGGAAACGACATTTTAGAGCAAGGAGAGAATTACAGAGTCTTCTTTTATTTAACTCTTCTGACAGCTTTGCTTCACTCAGTCACTTGTGAATATTTCTGAGTTTTATTTGATATATTAATTTTTCCTATGAGATTTGCTGTCACTGAATGTGATATTCAAGGTCAACACTGCAAATGTGATTGTAAATGAAAGCCTTAATTTTGGCTGAATTTAAAACCTTGAGTCTTTTCTGTCCCTAAACAAACATGGGAAATCTCTTTTGCACATTCAGGGAAAAAATTTTCCTTCTTTTCCCAAAATTTGCTCTTACTTTGTTTGCAATTTTCCTTTTTTCCATAAATCTTTATTCTCTTGGTTAAAGTTGCTGATGTATCTAAATAAACAAGTCCTATTATATTCATAAATGGAGCAAACTTGAGCTCACCTCTGAAACCCAAAGCAAAGCTCTGCCACACCACATTTTCATCTGCTTTCCAGAAAGGCAGGGATTATCCTGTAGCACTGAAGGCTCTGCTTTCATGGTAGGAAGGAATTCTGGATTTTACACTGTTTGCTGGCTATGCACAACAGAAGAATAGACAATACCATCTGAGCTTGGGACAATTAACAGGATGTCTTTAGAATATTTTTATTACGTTAATCTTTTCTTTTGCTTGAGCCAGCATTCCCCTTGAGAGGAAGAGAAATGATGCTGAGACAACTTACTATTGCAAATTAATTGTATGGTCCATTTCCCAAGCATTTAATTTGGCCACAGCAACCTGTTCAACTCAAATGAGTTGTCAGAAAGTGACATAAAAGAGAGGCCAAGTTCTTTAGAGGTGGCCAGTAATTTTAAAGGATGAAGGGAAATGGCTGGCACTATTGCTTTTATCCAAGTAAAGCCTCTTCTAAACAGGGTAAGGGAAAATCAAGTGATTTGGCCTCACCAAAATTCATGCTACTTGAGACTTTTTGAAATGTTGATTGAAGGTGAACTACAGAGTGGAACAGAAGACTGAGGAAAGACTTCATATAGCAAAAGCATATGAAATATGTAGAAAAAAGTGTAACATTTCTTACTTCTCATAACAGATAAGTCTGAAATTTGCAATATAAATTTGGCATAGGAATTGAGATAGGTGCATCTGCTCAAGCCTACATGCAAGGCAGCTCTCCCTACCTGCACAAGTACAGGTATGTCTGTTGTGAAGAGGCCAGTACATCAGACCTCTTGCTTCCAAGTCAACAAGGTCTGATTTTGATCTTTTACAGCATGGCTTGTTTATTCTTTTTTAGTTCTGGCATTCTAGAAAATATTTCCTTGTGTGTAGCCCTTGTCTGCATCTACTCTTGGTATGTGGACCTCTGTGATCCAGCAATCCTGGATCCTTAACCCATGACCTCCAGCTTTCCCAGCCTGCTGCCTCAGTGCTTCTCTCACAGCTGTATGGATTTTAGCTTTTCAAAGTCCAGTTTGATTCATTCTCTCAACACAGGAACTTATCTTCAGGACAAATATTTTTGGAACCACAAAGGTATAATTTTATAGTTAAAGACACCACATTTTTCTGGGAAAACATAAAGGTAATTGGTAATGGATTAGATAGAATTTGACATTTGATCAGACTCTCGAGGACTCTCTCCCTGAGTAAATTCTTTTCCACTAGAAATGTTTATTGTTCAGGAAGCAACACTTAAAATTTTCTCTGCCATGAAAAAATTCTGAAGAACCTTATAGAAGGTGGTGTATGACCTTAAAGAAGACCTCCATCAGCCTGGTTAGTAATCATAATGATGTATCCTTCTTCCATGAAGCAGGCAGGAGTAACCAAATACTTCTGATAGGGAATTACTCTTTGAGATTAGGACATAGACATTTTAGTTATAGGGAGGAGAAGACTAATAAACATGAATATAAATTTGGAATAGATTAAATACTTGTTCTGGTGCATTTTCAAGATAATTAGTTCCCATTTTGTTTGCACGTCCTAGAGATGACTTATTTTCCGATAATTACTTTTCATGATTTTAGATTTCACAGAAGTATGATTCACAGAAGTGCAGGGACTCCTTTTACTAAAATGACCTTGAAGAACAGATCTGTTTCATTCTGTGCTTAATCTTTCCTTTCCTGACTCCTCTTACCACTTTCAAGAAGCCAGAACCATCAGCTACGTTCCCTCTGCAGGCTCCGGGCTCCTGCCAGCTCGACTGCCCTGCAGATGGTGGCCAGAAGCAAAGCTCTTTGCAGGGTTTGGGCACAAGCTTGTTCTAAATGTTACTCAAAAATCCTAATCTGAGTCTTGGTAGCAGATATCCATTCATTTATTAAGAACAAACACAGCAGACAACTAATGCTGCACTTTTTCTGTTATTCAAACCTGCTGCTAACAATGAAGAAGATGATGTCATTCCCTGGATGTGACAAAGGACTAATATTATATGCAGTAAAAACAATGAGTCAACAGTTTCTATGCCCTTGAGGTCAAAGCATTCAGCAGTTTTGAAAGTAGACTGTTCTTTTTTTGTGCACAGAGCTTGTAGTTGTATATTAATACAAAACGTGTGAAATCAAGACATTGATTTAAAATGATAATTAAAAAAACCCATTTTTTTTTAGTTTCAAAGAGAATGTTTCAAACTAAAAACTCAATTCAATTACCTTACAACATAAACTAATCGATAATTTTTTTTCCCCCAGATATGTTAAATATAACATTGCAAAACACTTCTCTTTTTTAGGTCAAAACCACATTATCTATGTTAAGTTATCATTTGTATGATCCTGAGAGGCACTCTGCAGTTCCCAGTAACAGAAGCATGAACTGTATTAATGCGTAAGTAAATAATATGAAATTTCCTGGAGATATTTTGTAATGGTCTGAAAGATATGAAAGACCTTTAACATGAAAATGTGTTTTGACAGATAACTGAAAGCAAGATGTGTAACAACCAAAGTTTCCCAGATTTTGTGGAATACACGAGGCATTGACCACATCCTGGCCACCTCTAACTACAGCTGCATCTAGCTCAGGGTAGTGCACGAAGTGTTGTGTTCATGCAGATCTTTCCTTCAGCAACTCTGAAACCATTATGAGCATTATTATCCTCCTCATACAGCCAGTGAATCCAAAGCACAGAGAAGTGACAGCTCAAGGTCATTTAAAAGTCAGGAGATTTTGGAAAAGAACCCAGATTTCTCAATCCCTGTCCAGCACTCTGCCCACTGGGCTCCATTGCCTCACTGAGCATCGGCCTGATACAGCTCCTTTTCCAAACTAGACAGAATTTAACAACTTTGAGGAGTTTTCAGTTCACCATATTGTTGTCTATAATAGTTTTATTTTGTGAAAAAATAGACTTGCCTAATTAGAGCAGGTTCAAGTGCAAGGGAATCCCAGGCCAGCTGCAGTCTCCATTCCTGCTGTCCTTCAAATTTAGAGACAGGGGAGCAAACTGGATTATATCTAGATGGGCTTCTATGCAGGGAGAACTATAATTTTGCCTGCATTGACGCTATCTATCTGTGTTTTGGATTAAAATAAGCCTTAGTGTGGAATAAATAATATTCATCATCCTGACAATTAATTGAAATGAAATCTTAGACTCTGAATCCCAAGGAATTTCTTCTGGCATGCTGACAAAGTGCTGGACAAAGTCTACTCAGTTTATGCTGACCACTTTAGTGTGTCACCTAAAATAACTGCAGTGGGTTCAGGCATAGCTTGTGCAGAAGATCCCAGGACCAAGCGATTACTTACCCCAAACATGGAGAGCACATCTGGCAGCCTGGCTGGGCAGCATCCTGACAACTTTATTGAAAAAGTAAATGAAAGAGGCATGGCTCAGGCTGATCTGTTAACTCTCATGTCTTATGATGCTTAAGAAACTCTTACCTTTTAGACGTTCAAATTAAATATTTAAGACCTAAAGACATCCCAGGTGTTTTGGGGGTTCTGTCATATGGCTGAAGTGAGACCAGGAAGCTCCTGAGTTCCCCAACAGCTACAAGGACTCCAGGACTCCACATGGCTCCTCAGAAGTAACAGAACTCAGTGCTTTTTAGTGATGAGGACTTGTTAGAGCATTTCAATTGCAACATAGACATTTCCACCAAAAATTACTCATAAACTCAAACAAAATCAGACAGATCTGAGACAAGGCAAAATAAAGAGATTAAAGTAACTTACAGAATTTTCTCTGGGATATCTCAAGCTAATTACAAATCCTATGGTGTGCAGAGCCTGGTATTTTCATTTCCACAGACCTGATTTCGATGTCATGTGAGGGATGATGAAATACATTTCCCATGTGAAAAAGATAGACATTAGTCTCCTTTTCAAGCTGTGAGATATTTTTGCAGGCAACATTTCTTACTGTCTAATGAAAGCCAACACCAGAATGTACTGCAGGAAGATTCACATATGC
The DNA here is from genome assembly GCF_001604755.1 of Lepidothrix coronata. Lineage (NCBI taxonomy): Eukaryota > Metazoa > Chordata > Aves > Passeriformes > Pipridae > Lepidothrix > Lepidothrix coronata. The sequence continues at coordinate 1,981,981 of NW_016690192.1, forward strand.
TGCAGCCATGTAGGTGTGCTGTTCAACTCCAGTCACTCACACAAATACAAATATAATTATATTAAAGTTATTACTGGTTTATGTAATATGTAGATTTATGAACTACAAACAAAAATAGAGGCTTATATCCTAGTGTATTCCAAGAAGGCATCTTCACCTGACCTTTGTTTTTAAAGCCCTAATCCCAGCAACCAAATGTGAAAACTTTCTTAACATTAAGTACTTTTAGTACGATTGAAGCTGTTTCCTTGTTAAACAGGATATTAGAAGTTTAAACTAAGGACAGATATTCCTATTCAGGAAAATAGTAAAGATCATACTTAAAATTAAACATGTCTTAATATTATCTTGTAAATCAAAGCTTACCTAAGCAGGTTACACTTCCAAAAGAATATTATAATGAGACTGCCATAATGCAAAGGCATATTATGAGGCATCAGCAACATTATTATTTAAAATTTTTGTGCATATGAGGTCTGACAAAACTATACTTTCGTTCAGTGTTAAGACTGCCAGTACAAAAATATCAGATCAGTAGCATTTATAAATGTATAATGACAAATGTATTCTTAATGTTAAATATTATAGATAGAAAACAATAAAAAGTTTTTCAAGAAATCATGAAGCAAGTCATTGGGCTTTGGGCTATTTTATGTATATGTTAATCACATCCCCATTAGAACTGTCAGTAGGTCAGTCCTTTATTACATGTTGCAGTGTCTTTTTAGAACTTCATTCATAACTATCATTTCAACAAACCAATTTACGCAGTATAGCATCGTATTATTGATCTGCAACAGTATTACAAGCATGGATATAGATTTAGCTATGGTCCAGGCCAGGGTTGGAGCCAGTCTGTTCCTGAATTGCAAGATTGGGTTGGGAATGTTGGATGGAGGATATCCTAATGTTAGACAAGCAGCTAAATGGGTTTGGTGAGTGGGATTTCTTAGTGAGCTGAAGAAATAGGGCAAGATTTTAGTTGGTATAATTTATTTTCTTGCAGAAAATCTGCCCTATCAGTTAGATGGAATTATTACCCACTCACAGCATTCTTCACAGCTAGAATGGTATTACTCATTCTCCTTAACAGAAACCTAGCACTGTGGTTTCAGTGACACATTGAAAACTTATTTTGATCTTTCTTGTGCTTTCAGATGGCAATGTATTGTCTCCTTCTTGATCTCAGAATAATGTCCATACTGAAAAAAATAAAATTAAAGTGAATAAAAGTTGATGTGGATTTCTTTGTAAATGCTGGTTATGGGCCTCCCACAATGAATCAGGTTTTTCTCCTGAAAGTCTCCTATGTACTTGTTAGGAAATTGTCTGTATTATTGCAAATACTGTATTACGCACGAGAATAAAATATTGCCCTTTAAACAGGAGTGGATGTTATCACTTCAAATGTGCTTATATGTGTTTCCTGTGCTTAGATATAGCCCAGCAATAACAATACCACAATTACCAGAATGTATAATCTATAATGTGGCCCTGTGTAAATCAACACACAGCTGAAGGCGTCGCACACATCCTGCAGGATACCACTGCCACTCTGAATTGTTTCCGGTTAACGCTGTGCATCTGCAGGATGATTTCGGAGCCCTGCTCAGGCTGACTCCGAACTTACAATACTGGAAGTTACCTCCTTCTAGTAAGATCTAGGTATAGACACTGAGCTGAAGCATGTTTTGTTCATGATTGCCTAAATGGGAAACCAGAAAACCAGATTTAGAGGAAAACCAGTTTTTGATATTTTAAAAATATTTACGGGATTTCCAGAAAGGGTGCAAAAGTCATTATAAATATTGCAAGGGAAAGTGTTTTGGATCTCAATTCAGTTGTTAAGTTACTAAAATAATGCATACCTGGGGTTTACATAAAGTGGAGACTTAAATGTATGATCTCAGATGCTCTGCCATTCCCTTCAGAATAGAGCATAATTTCTTCTCTATGTAAAATATCTGAAAAATAAACATTTTTGAAAGCAATTTTACAAAGTCAAACTAAAAATGAAGTCCAAACTAATCCAGAAATATGCCATTTTCATTGCAGCCATACACTCAGAACAATCTTACAGGAATACTCTGACAATGTCTCTGTTGTGATTCAGTTAGTCCAAACTAACTGGATAGACTCAGAAATTAAATCTAGTTGACCTGTTCAGTGACTTTATATTTTTAGTTAGTTCTCTGATTCTGACTTTTCCAAACAGATGTTTAAAACAACACAAAGTTTTAAAATACTGTAAAGCACTTTAAGATAAAATCTATAGATCTGATCCTTAAAAAAAAAAAAAAGAGGTGTCAGATGTGTTATTTGACAACTTTTAGAACTGGACTAAATAAGAACTGGATTCTAACTCTCATTCTGCATTATAACTGGGGGACAAACCATCTTTCCTGAGTATATGTAATTTCCATTGAGTCTCTTACAACCCACTAGAATTTTAGTATGTTTTAAAATAATAATATAGCAATATGGAGAAACATATTATGCAAACACTGTTATTCTTCTTGTTCTGATACAGGTCTACCATACCAAAGAGAGATTCTAGCTGGAAGAAACAATCGGTGCAGTGCTTGCCTGAAAGGTATTTCAAATTATCCCTTTTTCTTCCTGCTTTTGGTACAAAATAATGTGATGAATAAACGACTTAATTTATGCATTGGAGAAGCTCACAGAGGGTATATCTTGTCTTAACACGCATACCTGTATTGCAGAGGTCACTGAGGGGAGCAGGGCAGGTGTGCAAGAAGCAACCACGGCCTTGTGGCCAAGGGTAGCTGAAGAACTAACACACACATTCAGGGAGAAATGACCAAGGCCTTCTGCACTTCAGCTCTTCAGGGACATACAGGCCTGCTATAAAACAGTGCAGTCATTTAGACCCATTCAAACAAATTTTTCCTGTAAGTTTTACTGCCTTTTCTGTATTGGGTGGTACATTTCACATCTTATGTTCCCTGTTATCGCCTTTTACTTTTTCTAGTCTGATCTTGTATTGAAAGATGCTCATAAACTTGATCACTTGTGCTGAACACAGTTTGGGATGGCTGCCTTTTTAACTATGATTGAAGGAAAAATACTACTGAATTCACCTGTATACATTAACCCAGCTGCTCTCACAGCAGGGCCCTCTGTAAGCACTTCATACCCCTTTGGAATTAAGTCAACTGTACATTATCATGACAGGGAGCTTGGCTATACCTTGCTGTAGAAAAACTTGGAAAATTAGGGTCTGATGTGCCACAGCCACACCAGGGTAAGTGCACGGAAGCTGAAGTTGCAGATGAACTATTCTGCTTGTCAGGATTTGGGCTGACTCCTGGGGTATTGCTGAAGTGATCTACATATATATAGGACACATCCATGGGGCACAGCATGGATAACCCTGCCTGAACACACACAGCTCTTCATCAGTCTGTCTGCTTAACCCTGAGCTGTCTTTTCATTTTTGTACATGATCTGGGATGGACACAGGTCTGTGGGTGCTGCTCCCACTCAGCAGGCAGACACAGAAAGGGTTTAAAATAAAAACTTGCAAACCTGTGATACTATGCTTATGAAAAAATTATTAATTCTTTAAAGGTGCAGATACTTTAGTTAGTTGCAAAAAGCAGGTAGAATTAGCAAATCATATTTGTCTTATTTATTGCTAACTTCTTAGCTGTGGCACCACCTTGTGGACGGTACTACACGGAGTGAGAACAAATGGCAACGAAAACAACTAAAACAGGCATTGTGGAAAAACAACTACAGTCACACATGATTTGCTAAAGCAGAGTAAAACAACAAAATAAATTATTTCTAAAAATCCACTTATGAAATAAAATGTATAATAAATACTGTCATCAGGGTACTCAGTTGTCTTTGCAGCTTTTACCAACTCTTCTGCACAAGCCAAGAAAAGTGGCAGCCTTCAAAACTAATTTTGTTCCTTCTCAATTGACTAACCAGCAGCGTCTGAACCCCAGTTCTGTTGTTGCTGTATAAGCAGACATGACTTTTGCAACTATCCCAAGCAACGAGATCTGCAAAGTCAGAATCATAATGCTGAACACATGGAGAAAACCTCAGGTCCTGCTCCATAAATGTAAACTCAACAGTGAGATTGGTGTCTAAGCTAAGCCAAAAGAAAAATAATCTCTGACAAAGATAAACTAGTGGGTCTTTCAAATGCTCACTGAAATACAAACCAAACAAAAATAAATTTAAATTCCAGTCTGTTGGTCATTAGATTCCCAGAACCTTTCACAGTTGAGGTAACAGGGTGTTCCTGTTATGAACACTCTATCTACTGTACATCTAAAAAGATGAAACAGCTTATGCTACTAAATTTTTTTCCCTTGGGATATTCATACAGTAAATATTACTGTTATTTTACTTTTTGTACTCAGTAATAGCCTACTATAAGTGCACTGTTAGGAAAAAATACAGGGCTTTCAAACTCTTAGTGATTATTCTTATAGATTGGCTGTTGTTTTCAATTTAATTTAATTATTTATTTCTGAAAAAACAAGGCATTGGCTACTCCTTATTCACACTGAGTGCAGAGATTCTCTTTCTCCTTAGACATCATCAATGTAATTCTATTCCCCATTGCAATCAGATGCATAGTGCAGACTTATTAATGGCCTTAGATGTATCTGGATGGAAGTTTTCATCCAGAAAATTGCAGGAGCAGTTACTGTAAACACAGGGTGAGTGACACAGAAGAGACTGAACTAAGTCTATTCTTATATTGAACTCAGTTTATAAAAGTATCTTATTTCTTATTTTTTTGAGCACATGTAGATGTTATTTTTGTGCCCATCACATTCAGCTGATTTGCTTTTAGGAAAGAAGCTAATAAGCTGTGAGGCAAAAATAGCTTTATATCTCCATAATGGTATTTTCTCCAGAGACTTGGAACTCCCTTGAATATTTTAATTATCTCTTTCCTAAAAGTCAACAGAGTAGCATGGCACTATATTAAAATAATTTTCTTTGGGTTTCTGCAAGAACTGATTTCTTGCTGAATTAGCATATCAACCAGGAAACCAATTTCCCCAGCATCAGTGACCTTATGTCACTTTATGTATTACAGAAGTGAGAGAAGCGGTTTCAGAGGGCTGCAACAGTTAAAAATTATTCCCTATAAATCCACTTATTGAACTGACACATGCAGGAGGCAAACCCCTGAAATTATGTTGCTAATCTACATGGTTTAGAGGCAGATTTCTGCATTTTCAAATGTTGCACCCACTGACACAGAACTGTGGTGAGTATTAATAGAAAATGGGATGGAACAGGCAGAAATTTGGTCAGGCAGGAGAAAATCCTGTGAGGGAGAGAATGAGTGAAAAAGCAGCCAGAACCCCCAGGGTAAGACCACGGGGTACACAGCCCTTGTGGGGGGGAACAGAGGGGGCTCCTACCACAGGGAGAAGTGGAGAAAGGGATCAAACCTTACACATGAAAGTTTCAGGGGGTCCTTTAACAAGAGGAGAATTCTGAGGTGACATTCAGAAAGTCTGCAAAAAGGGATGGATAAACCTGGCCTCCTCAAGCCCAAATGCAGAACCAATCTGGTCTACAGAAAAACAAAGTGCACAAGTCTCTAGCTATCAAAAGACAAGGTAATATTATTATGTTATTTAATACTTTTTTTTCGGGGAATGAAAGTTGCATAAGCTTCTATGCTTATTAGACATTAGATTTAATTTCCCTGAGAAATGGGTGACTTGGAGCTAAGTCAGGCTTTGATAGATGAAATAGGTTATACATTTATAAAAGGAGAACAGTACAAGTAGGAACTGCTGCTAGAGGTGTCAATTTAAAGTAATACTGTCCCCACCAACCCCCCAGTCCCACGCAGAGACTATAGAGGAGCCTGAATCAGAGGAGATATGCTGTTAAAGTATTAAGTCAAGGAAAAGTGGTGGCAGAAGACAGCAGCTTATGACTAAGTGTATTTGACCTTCATGTGTTATTTTTGTCTGAAGTCTTAATTTTGTGGTTTTGGGATGGGCTCATCCACAGCAAAATTTGACATCTTCTAATAATTATCAGAGGTGCTATTTATACATTTATGTCTTGGTCTGTCAGTCTCAATGTGACTCCATGTATTGATAAAGAAACAGGTTATTTACTTACTGTTTCACTTGCTGAAGTGCAAACCCAAAATCAAATCAAATGCTTTATAATCTATTTATCTCCTAATTCCTTGTGCAACATTTCTCATTTTCTTGTTTTCCAGTTTGCTTTCCTTTTTATTCTTAGAGGCAACATGAAAGACAAAGAGTTTTCAAAAAGAGGAGGATCTGGGAATTCTCAAAACTGCAAGTTAGTTTGTTGGCATTTTCATGATGAAAAACCACAGGTGAATCTTCTTACATTATCTTTGCCTTTCCACATAAATCTTGTTGTTTTAAAACTATGAAAGTCTTTTTTGAATTTAATCTTTGTTCTTATTCTGAAGGTGCTGTAAGAATAGTTAAAAACTAGAATATGCAATGCAACACATATTTTGATTTTACCTTGCTCAAATTATGATATTCTCAACTCCTTGAGCTTATTACTGAATATGTCAAAATACATTTTAATTTATTAATATCAGTACTAGTAAGGAAAGAAATTGTGGAACAAATCAACAAATAAATTCTGCACCATAAAGCTCCAAATATTAATTTCTAGAGTAAAGTATGTGATAAGATTTTACAGAGCAAGATAAACTAAAATATGCGTGCTCAGATAGAGAGAGGTTGTTACCATCTGCAGTCCAGCTGAAGTAAGAGAACATTATGGGTATTCAGTGTCATTAAGACCCAAGTCATGTCTATATTTGTATTTTTAAGCGAAATATCACTCTGATGAGACATTTGAAATACTTAGCAGCTCTCATTATGCCTTTTCTGGGCCTCAGCCATCTGGATGGATTTCTAGGGTCACAGCCTTTGCTCTCTTTAGGATTCCTAAATAATTGAGTTCCAGCTAAAATGCTGACAAGACATAACCAAACTGCTTCAAATATTCACAGTCTGGAAGCACCTCTGGAGATCATCCAGTCCAAACCAGTCCAACACAAAGCAGAATCACCCAGAGCAGGCTGCTCAGGAGCTCACCCAGTTGAGTTTTGAGTATCTTCAAGGACATCAACTTCAAAACCCCTCAAGGCAGCCACATGACAGGTGCTCCTCTTAATCATCTTCATGGCCCTTTCCTGCCCTCACTCCAGTATGTCCATGTCCTTCCTCTTGTGGGGAGCCCAGAGCTGGGCACAGCACTTCCACTGAAGTCTCACCAGTGCTGAGTAAAGGAGAATAATCACCTCCTTTGATCTCCTGGCAATACTTTTCCTAAAGCAGTCCCGGATGCTGTGGGCCCTCTTTTCCAAGACATATATGTTTACAGATATAACAGAATTTTAAGGACATGACAAGTTTTATATTTCCAGGGTCTGCTATCTATCAGGGCAATACAAACTATATTACTCTGCTAATACATGCTTTTATGTTAGTATCAGGGATTGTATTTAAGTTCTCATTACATGCTTTTCCTAAATAACTGGTCCATTAAAACCAGTTGTTTGGGATGACTACATAGTGCCTTGTAAAAACATCTGTGCACAGATTGCTAAAGGTAACACTGAAAACTAAGTGCAGATCAGGGCATCTTTGTAGGAATGAAGGCATCCTGGAAAACTGCAATTCTACAGAATAGGAATTCTCAATTTCATCATGTTGTTAGTGTTAGGATCTAAAGATAGCAGATTAATTACTATTATGTTTAACTCATAGATAACCTTTTGTAGCAGTAACATCCAGCTCATAAACTTCCACAGTTTCCAAAGACGCTCCACACTATATCAGAAGCCAAAAATCCAGTTCTCCCTAATGTATTCCTGAGAACCTTCCACTTCCTCTGCAGCTGCCACAGTGTAACTGTGGACAATCCACTTACGCATTGACGATACACAAATTTTCTATGGAGAAAAGTCCATAGATTTTCCAGTGGGTCCTCAGGCAGCCTAAAGAAATGAGACTTCTATTAGATTTGTTGTTTGTCTTGGCAAGGAAGAGAGCAACCTTGTTCTTGAAAAATCTACATTTAGTTCCCCATCTATAAACAATTTTCATCAGTTCTTCCATCTGCAGTATAAGTCTTTGTTTGGCAAACAATTGCAGTGTTTCTTGTTATACATGTCAAATTGTTTCTGTTCTGCATGAGCTATGATGACTTAAAAGACGAAAGTTTCATGTGGTGGAAGGAGTTTGTTCCCTCTGAATCCAGTAGTGCCTTTATTGCCCTGGTTGGCCCATTATTTCTTTGCATTTCTCATAGTCTGTGGCTGCAGAAAACAGGAACAATTAGGTGAAGCAAAACTCCTTGCCATTAGTGACATACCAGTACACGAGCCAATACACAGTCTAGCTAACGTCCTTTCACCTTCTGGAACAGTTTAAAGCAGGATGCAAAATATTCTTCCAAAAATATACAAAGTAATTTCCATCCATTTTCCTATAAAGCTATGCCAAAACCCTGGGAAAGCCTTTTGACTCCAGCCTACATGCTCAAAAGAAAACTTAGGAGACTGGCAAAAACCCACAATATAATTAGGACAATGCTGGGACTCAGATTAACATTATGAAAAGCAAACACCTTTCATACCACTCCCAGTTCTCACATATCCGTGCTGAAGTGACATTAAAATTCAGATGCAAGGAAGTAGAGTAGCTCTTCCCAAAACAACACTAGATTGGCCCAGGTGGCCACAACCTGCACGATTTTTCATAGACTGACTTTCCAAACTGCCTCATAGCTGCCTCTTGGTCTCAGAGATGTTGAATATCTTTCTCAGCTTTTTCCAATGCAGACCAGATGTTCTATTGTGATAATTCTCTCATGGGCCTTTTCCATTTTGACTCTCCATCAGCTAGGGATCCAAAGAGACATTACTTGAAAAACAGGAACCATAAAAGAGCCAGGAACTTATAAATTAAAACATAAACATTAATTTGTTTTCCAAAATACAGATGTCTTTTGTCAGTTCAAGCCTTGATCTCTCCACCAGTTAAAGGCAGCAGTTGTTCTGTGGAGGCATGCACTGGAAATTAGCCAACGGGCATTAACTTTTGGTTCTGATAGAACTGAGGAAAATTTGAAACAGAAACACAGAATTAAAAGTTGTGATAGTAATTACTGTCTGATAACATTTTAAAATGCTCATGACGTTAATACCAGAAAAAGTGTCTTACCATAAGGAACTGTAAATTACTGAAGCTTTTGGACAAGACTCGGAAGAGTCTGGGGTTGTCTTTGATGATGGCAGAGGCCTTTCCTTCTCCTCACCTCACTGATCTGTTAAGGCTCAAGGACAGGGATCCATCCCTGGGGAAGTGGATCCTATGCTGGTGACCAATGCAGTGGGATTACATCAATGTGGCACCACCACAGCTCCAGAGGAAGGGACTGGGCTGGAAGAGGAAGGGACACAAAGCAGACACAGCTTTAAAAGAACACTTTCATACATTACAAACACAAGTGCTCAAGGTTCATCTGCATATATTTTGTAATTACATAACACATCAAGCCTTGTTTTCAAAAGGCCACTGAAAATTCATCTTTTTTAATGCTAAATCACTTGATATATCAGTATTATTACTATATCTTTTAGCATTTTTATATCAATAAAAATTTAATATGAGAATATTTAAAATAGCAGAAAGGCTAGAGACAAAAAAAGAAAACACCTTGAAAATGTGCATAACAAGGAGATAAGGATTAAAAGTTACTTTCTTTTTTTAACATGACCTACTTGTGCACTAATTTTTTATCTTTAAAAAGTAGCAATTCACAAGTCACACCTCTTCATTCCCTTTCAAATCAATTTTATACACCTACACAATTCTTCTGACAGTGGATTACTGCAGGTGTACACTTAAATTTGGAGTTTCCAGTCCTGCTGTATTTTCTTGATAAAATCTATTAGTACAAGAGATTCATATTACTCTGCAACTTTCAGCAATTAACTCCTCTCTTTATGATACACTGCAACTGAACATTTTATCCTACATATTAGCTGTACAACAGATTACTCTTCATGATGTGATCAGTCTCCTCTTCATATAGGTATATACAAACAACTATAATTTTTAATACAATCCACTATAAAAAGTATCACTGAATGTTTGCCCTTGTCTTATACTCCTCCAGAGACTTCTGCTTTTACCAACACTGGCTTTTTCTAGAGCTTTCTGCTCAGAATAAGGCAATTGTTTGTCCTTTATACCAAGGCCCGGCCTGTCTCTGTACTACAAGGAACTCACTTGGTGGAGCAGGGATTCTGAGCAATCATTATTCCCTCACTGGAATAAACCCTTGCTTTCCAAAACCATTTTATTACAAGCTTTACATATTCATTTTCTTTTCCCAGGCTACAGCTTCTCCTCTAGATTTCACACCATACTAATATCTGTCTGTTACTCCTATAGTTGAATTGTTTGTGCTTCATTATTTAAGTGCAGGGAATTCTAAGTAGCTGTTCCCACTTCATATGCTCTTCCCTTGAGGGGTGAACTACCCTCTGCTGTTCCCTGTCTCTCAAGGAAGAAACAACTTCCATGGAAAGGAGACGCAAAACTCCTTTCATGGCTACACACTAAAAAAGATTTTGATTTTGACTGCACATGCTCGTCCCAGCAGAATTTGCTCTAAGGTAAAATTTTAGTCTGCTATATTGCAGAAGTTCTAATATTCTCTTCCCTAAGGAGCAGACTGAGGTAAAAGCTGGGAATATGCATTTTTCTCAAAGGTTTTGCCCTAGCTCACACAATTCCTCAAAGATGCCCTTCACCAAAAATGTAGAATTCTATTCCAAAAGAGGCTTTGGATTGCTATGAGAAACAAAAAGAGTCAGTCAGGAACTCCTCAGCATCCACAGAGGTTTCTGTAAATTTTTAATAATATGTTGGTAATATGCATCCATAATTTTATCTGTTAATTTATTAGGAACACTGACTAACAGTGACTAAGTAGTGACTTTTTTTGATCTATATATGTTAAAAGTCAGTAACAGTGACTTTTTTTGATCTATATATGTTAAAAAAGAGTTGTCTTTATAAAATTCCCAGACTATTGAAGGATGAAAATCTAAGTATTTCGATTCAATATGAAGTAAACAGTTATTTTAAACTTGAAGTCTAACGTGGCAGATGTGCATTCACTTCTACAGATAATTTTAAGTAATAAAATCCAGACTATTATTGGTAAGAATTATGAAATTATTTCCTGGCTTTGTCATGTCCAGATCACAAACTTTTGTCTCTTTTTTGATCTCCATGCTTAGTCAGACATCCATTTGTAGGAATAGCAACCTCTGTTCTCCTCCCAACAAAGGGCTGCTACAGCACCCTATTCACACACCTTAATCCTTTTTACTCTCCTCATCCCTTCCAAGTAAGCCACTCCAACCAACATTCCCTGGGTACATTGCCTTCACAGAAGAAGTGGTTGCATTTTCAGCTGGAGGTGTTTCAGCAGGGAGGCACTTCTCCCAACCCTTCCCTAGATGTCGCTACAATTTCTGGCTACTTCATTACAGCCCTAATTACTAAATGGAAAACTATCATATAGGTTCCTGTTTTCTTCATATAGAAGAAACAGAAAACTGTATCTTCAGAGTGACAAAAAGATGTTTAATGTCATACTGAAACTTGAAAACAGCTTTTAACACAGGCTTGTTTTCATACACTTTTTACTTCCCTAACACTCTGCCTACCAAGTACGTTGGCTCATTGAGTCTGGAGCTGCTTGACCTTTTCCATTACTTTGTGCTGGAACAAACTATCTCCTCAAGGATATTTCCAAGGTTTCCAGATTCAGCTTTCATTCATGCTTTGCTATTTTTTTCTCTCTCCACAATTTTTTTCAAAGAATGCCTTTTGCCTTTATATGATTTTGCTACCCAAAGACTCATTTATGCTACACAAATACTATAGGACACAATTCTGTGATTTCAAGGCAGGATTCAGGCTTGTTAGTGTTTTAGCTGAATCATACTGACTTCTGGGGACAATATCCTTGTTTCCATCCCTATTTTTCACCTCTCTGTAATTCATGTTTTGTTCCTGTGAAAACAGCCTTCAAAAAGCATATGCTGATTTCTACTTGTGAGTGAAGTTTCCATATTGTCCAGAAATATGAAGACTCTCCAGTTTATTGCAAAGACCACCAAAATATCTTCAGATTTCCTAAGTATTTCAAATCTGTTGTGCTGAAGTAGTCATTGATTGGTTGTCCACAAGATGGGGCTTCTACAACAGAGATCTTTGTATCCAAATTTAAGATTCGGATGTAAAAGCTATGAATGGCATCACAGTTGACAAGAACATATTTTCAAATTTTGGCACAGGAATGGTCCTCACAAAAGGAACTGCACTCCTCATTTCTTGTGTAAAAACGATAATCCCTCAGGAAATCAAAACAGCAGCAAGTGATTTTATCTTGTCCCTAACCCTTGCACTGTACTGGTGTACAGCTTGTAAGTCAGAGGCAATATGCACATTACAATCAGCCCGTGGCTGGCACAGATTCTGTGTGGTCACCTACACCTACACGAGGTTTTGTGGAACTGTGCACAGACCAAAACACCAAATGAAGTGCATGTGGCTTTGAGATGTTTTCTAAGTCAATATATAGCCTAACAGTTGAATTTCTAAAACAGTGTGCAAGTCCTCTGTTAAGATGATAACACTCCCAAATGAAAGTTAGAGAAAGTAACTCCATGGAGTGTGTAATTTCCATAAACTTCCTATAAACTGAAAGAGGGAACAGTTTGCTGTTAACTAACTGTAGGCATGCCCTTCAAAATAAATTAAAAGAAAAATATTCTTAGACACAAAAATTTTGAAACATTAAAAAAATAGCAATAGACTTACATTACCTTCAGCTGTCTTGTTTCACTGTGTGGGAAGTGTTTGTTTAAACAGTATGTTTAAAAAAAGGCCTCTTTCCTCTTTTGTCATGTAAGTAAACAATCAAGATTTTAATGTCTTATAGGAATCTCCCAACCAAAACCAGGACAGACTAAGAGATTGTACAATTACCTTCTTGTATTCCTTGTCATAGTATTAGAGACATCAGGCAGACTTAATTTATGATCATTCCTGTTTTCTGCATGATGTAGTTGTTTTCTAGAATTTTTTGCAGGAAAGACAGTATTCCATCAAACCACAGAAGTGTTCGGGCATGCAAAAGCAAACACTGGTACAAATTTCCAGCCTGTCCCTCCCAGAGGAGGCTGTACCCACACAGACTAATGAAAAAATAAAACTGAATGTTAAGAAGAAGAAACATTTCTGGCCAGAAGGTAAAGCTGATTTCCCAGAGGCAGTCATTCACAATCACCTAATACTTTTAGTACAAAATCTTCAATGGTTCCTTCTCACATTCCTTCTGTTCAGTCTCCAGTAACTTGTCTGCTGCAGTTCAGCTGCCTAAGCTGTCACAGACCAGACTTTCAACAGGAAGTACAAAACAGCACCCTTCAGAATAATCATCTGGAGAAGCATAAAATAAGAAAATCTGAGTAGGCAGGAATTACACAGAGAAGGATAGGGAGTGACAGGCTCTCCAAACTGCAGTCAATGATGTATTATGAAAAAGGAAGGACACTAAGTTTGATAAACGGCCTTTTTGCACACACTAAATAATACTCTCTTTACTCAATGCTGAGGTTTTAACTGGAATACTCTGTCCAGCTTGGGATGCCACACTTACTGGAAAAGTGGACCAAAGAAAGAGTCTGCAGGACTCTTGAAACATATGGGAGATTTACAAATCACGATCCATAAGGAAAGACTGAAACAAAGCACCATAACAGTCTTCAGGGATTTAAAATTTCTGTAACAATATCAACAGGACACATAATGAAGAGTTTGACTTGTAGCAAGCTTACATATGAGGAGAAAATGTGAAACTGGAAGGGATTAGAACACAGTACCTGTAGCCATCATTCAGTATCCAAACAGTTTCAACGGTTTTCTGTCAAGGAATGATGAAGATGTAGATGATCTTGGGCTGGACAGAGTTGTCTGCCAGAGGGTCACACTCCATAGGTTCTCATGAATCCTTCCATGCATCATTTGATCACTCTGTTATTGCAGAAGATCTATAGCAGCTACTTACAGATAGAAAACAGATTTTAGGCTACAGGAAAAATAGTGAAAATCAGAGAAACAGGAAAACTTAGGAGAAGGTGAACAAGAGGTGTTTTAAAGTTGTGCAGCAGAATATATATTCAACTTGGACAAGGGATAAATTCTCCAATTCTGCTTCAAAGAGATAAAAGAATTTTGGGTACTACCTTACTGTTGCAGCAACCTGAAGGCCTTGTGAGGAATAAAAATTCTCAAAGATAAATGTCAAATTCAGATGAAACAGTATCATGTTCAACTTCATACCTCTCAGCAGTTGAGGTAATTCTGGCTTTTAGACCTGCTACTTCAAATATCTATCTTTTCCCACACCTTGGGCAGAATATCCCTGAAGCTGCAGTGACAGTACCTGATGACTAACAAACTGGCCACTGGTGAACTCTGGCTAGAGCTTGTTCCTTGCAGGTTCAGGAAGTACTTACACACAGCAAAAAGTGAAGACAGACCAACACTTCAAATAAAATTTAAAAATGAATTAAAATTTAAAAGATTAGTTAAACCACAGATTTCTGTGTATTGACTATCCACTACCTGTTGAATGCCAGCCCATTATTCGAGTCCCAAAGCCTGTCAGGAGGACATGTCAGCAAGTCACACACTGGCTCAAACACAACAGTTATCCTGCAGAGCTTGTGATTTCTTAGTATTCTGCTATTGGAAATGTCACCACTCATTCCATTTTCCCGATTTTTTACCTAATTTTTTCTTACTGGCATTTTCTAAGGGCATAAGAAAGAGTAAGAATCAAAACAACACAGCAATAAAGCATCTGTTGTAAATCACCTGAGAGAAACAAAACACTATAAACCAGCCAGGAACCTTTTGGGGTTATCTCCACATAATCTACTGCAACTAAAACCATTCCTGAGACACGTGACTTAATCGGCCTTTCAAAGCCTTCAGTAAACGAGATTCCCAGATAATCATTTTCGGTGCCAAACTACTTTTGCAGTTTGAATTAATTTCCTAATGTCTACCTTAAATTTCCTACTCCAATTCCATCACCTCTTGCGCTAGACTCACTGAACATAAAGAAATACTTTTTCCTTCTCTCTGCAGAGAAACATTTTACATTTTGGAAGATCATTACTGTTTTTCCCAACACTTTCATTTTCTTTAAACTAAACAACCCCAATTCTTTCAGCCTTTCCTCTTAGATCATGTTTTATAGGTCTCTGATCATTCTTGAAGTTGAGACTGTGGTAACACACGGTACACAGAGAAAAAGGAAAATGAACTCCTACACAAAATTCACCAGGAAGCTGGGTGACAGAGGGTTTGTTTGAAGAGGTTACTTTTTTATGATGACTGTTTGCTTTGTTGTTTGGGTTTTTTTAGTGCCAAAATACATGTCCTTTTTCTTCTTTGTGATGTACAGTGTAGGTGCCCCAGTGCACAGAATAGCTAGGCATTATACTCCTTGCTGAAAAAAACCATGCTGGATCTGGGCAAAAGAGTTATTATGGAAGGCAAGTTATTTTTGCCAATAATGGAAAACTTATCCTTACCAAGATAGCATCTTCAGGATAAATTAATTTAAGTGGTACCTGCAATACCAGGATAATTTAAGCAGAAGTTTAAGTAATTTTCAGAAACATGAGCAAAATCCTGCATCACAACATGCATTTCAGGGAAATATATTAGTTCCATAATTGCTTTCTAGAGCTGCATTCATTCTCCCGCAGAAAACAATATAGAGTTGTAATATATACTGAGAAATGGCTCTATGGCTCAGCTAAAATGAACAAAACTAAAAACAATCATGTGTATTTTAGAAGATGCTATGTTCTTTATAATAAGATAAATTAATTCCATCATTCCCATAATCCAATTCACATATATAATAGAAGAATGTAATTTAATTCCATTCTTCAGAGGTATACAAGGTCTTTTTTTTTTCCAGAAAAAGGTTTTAAAATAGTACTGTGTCCCACTAACATTACCTGAGCAAACAGAGCTATCTCTGAACCTCTGGGTACTATGGCATGGAGAGATCACTCAGAAGTTAACTGGCCTTCTGTATATGAATTGGGAAAACAATCTTATCCAGGAGAAAGATAAGACATAATAAGAGACTATAAGTGCCAGGAAAATAAGCTTGATGGAAAAGAAGTGAAAAAACTTTTCCATGCTGAGGACAGAAAAGGTCTTTCAAAAACTTTTACTGAGCATGACACATTAAATATATCCAAAATGTTGTCCAACAATAACATGACAATGGATCATGTAAAATGATGTCATTAAACGGTCTTTTATCTATAAATTAGGCAATTTATGATGCCAGTTTTGCAGAGAAACTATTGGGGTTTTACGTTCTCAGTGGATTTTAGATTTTTAACTCGAAAGGGATTACTTAGTAAGATAGTTCCTCATCTCTGGCTAGCTCATACAAGCCTTAGGAATACAGCGTTATGTAACTTGTCTCTCCTCATATCAAAAACCTACAAAATAAAACAAACTTTGCCTGCATACTTTAAAAACATTTTTCTTGAATTTCCATTTTGTTTTGAAAAACAGATTTCACTTAGAAGACGCTGGCTGCCAAAAAGTGGTTACAACTGACCTATGCATGACATTGCCATACCGAGGTGTACCAGAACATGAACTCTGTACGCTGGCAAATTTCAGACTATCCCCATTTCTATTCTGACAACAGATTACAGCCAACTGTTTAAATGTTTACAGGTGAGAAAAAGTTTCATTGACTTAGGTTGCCAGGTTGATATTAGTTTGACACAAATTTTTGTATTTGCCTTCATCTTTTCTACGTGTAGTATCTATGCAGCCCTTCACCACTACATGAATCTTTCCTCCTTTATAGGATCATTTTATGGTTCTAGAAAACCCAGTCTGATAACTACTTGTTCCCCAAACTAAGGAGAGGAAGTAAAAACCAGAGAGAACTGAAGCAATCAGTTAAACTGTCCCATGGTTCCGCTAGAACAAAGAAACTGTGCTCATAAATCACATCCTCTGATAAAAAAAAAAAAACAACCATACAGACTACTTGTGAGCTTCCAAATCTGTATGGAACAAGGACCTCCTGCAGCATGGACAGCTCATAAACCAGGATCTGTTTTGGTTTGGCCTATACTCTGTTTGGTCCACAGTCACCTCTACTGTTCTGCACATGCAAGGATCTGTATCTGTTTCCACAAAAGCAGATCCTTCTGAACAGCCTCTGTGCTTACCAATATTATCTACAAAGAGCAGGTACAGTGAAGTCTGCCAGGTCTGTTCAATCTCCTTCAACTTAGGAATGGTGAAAACATCTCATGTGTTCTCTGGACAAAAGACTCTCATCAACTGCTTACTGAGCAATAAGGAAAACTGACCTCTACCTTGACAAGCTCTTCAGCTGCTTTCTTGTCCCCAGCCTGCAAAAGAGGGTATCAAAAGGAGTAGGCTCACAGCCACACCATAGCATACACAGGGATATTTAAAAACAATATTTGTGAACGCAAGAATGTTTCCATTTTCCATTTTCCGGATAGCTGTACAACTTTTGAGCTGGTGATGCAAAACCATTATTAACAACCTACCTGACATAACAGGAGTGAACGGCCTAGAAAACCAGTGGTTTCAACCATCCCTGCTTCCAAGAATCCAGGCATGACTGGTAGTAGCTCTTTCTCATTCAGAGCTCTCACAGGTGCAGTCTGTTGTATTGCAAAGACAAATGTGAACTGCTGCTTCCTCCTTGGTCTCTGTGAGTCCGCCATGAAAAGAAAATCTCTTCTGGAACTTAACAAGTCTGCAGTTTTTAAATGTGCCCAGATTTCGAGTAAACACCCTGTACCTACCAATGGGAAAGTTTTAACTGGGTTTAGCAGTTATTCCTTTTGGAGATCTGCCTAAAGGTAAATAAATGCAACGTCTATACCATGGGACCCAGAGCATATCCCATCTATGTCCTGACTGTGTATTAGGATGAGACCAGGGACCTATGTTTGCACTCTGGTTTCCAAAGAAAGGAAATCTCGGCATGTCAGCCAGCAGGGAGGCACCATATGCTCCCACAGGACCTCCTCAGATCAGGACTCCAAGCCACAGTGTGGCACATGCCTGTGGTCTACACTGAGCTACACCAATGACACAGGCCAAAGCCTCACAGAGAGAACAAAATATGAAATGTCATCTGAAATAAAGAAGTCTTTCTAGTTGCCCATAATCTCATTCCCAGTGTTGCCACTGCACAACTGAAAATACAACTGAAAATAGCGCTGGATTTTCACCACCAGGTTCTCACAGCAAACACTTCTGACATTGCCTTAACCTTGAAACCAGGACTGGGTGAGGCTGAATCCTCTCCAACAACTGCTTGCCCAATTCTGTTAAACCAAGCCAGCAGACTCATAGGATAAACACGCAAATGAGCAAGTCATGTAAAACAGTCATTATTTACAGCAACGTGCCATTGCAAAGCCTCTTTATCTTGAGCAACATTCACAATTCCTGCACCATTTTCAGTTTCAGTTTCCTAGAAAAGCCTGAAACTGTGTTGGAACACCATAAATGGAAGCAGTGACAGATTTTGCACTGTGGTTGTTTAGCTAATCCGTTGATAAGCAGCAAAACAAAACTCCCTAAACAGCAAGAAAATGAAATCTCCAAGAAAGAACTTATACGGATAATCAGCAAAAAGTCTGTTCCCAGACTGACGTCCACCAGCAAAGACTGTGGAGCCAAACTCGTCACTGTGAGTAGATACTCTGACCCAGACAGGAGGTCTGGTGCAAAGCAGGGCTGACCTGTATCAGCAGAGAACTTGCTGATAAGAAGCAGCCACACCGTACAGCTTTACAGACAGAACTTTCCAGCTGGTCTGTAATAAATTTGCCTCACTTTAAAAAATACTTCAGTTTAAAAAACAGATTTTAAAATATTTCCCATGGCATGGATCTGGAAACCAAAGAGGGATTTTGAAGAACCATCACAGATTATAAAGCTGGAAAGAACATTTATAGGATCATCCTATAAGGCAGTGCCATTCCCCTCTGTGTGGGTCAGGGCTGGCACACCAACAGTGACATAGGGGCATTTGCTTTCCTGAAACGAGCATTTATCTGTACTTACCTATATTTATATGCAAGTGTAAATACTTTTTTTCAGAAAGAAAAGGAGCTAAATACATGGTTTATATTAGTATCTGCTAATCACGTAAAAAGCCTCTAGAAACGTAAAAGCGAGACAAGTGACAGCCGCTGGTTTTGCTCCACATTGGGGCTCAGTGCTCTGTCCCTACACTGGCCTGTGCCCACTGGGGTCACGCCAGCGATCAGCACAGGGATTCCCTGCCCGGGAACCCACTCGCGGGAGAACCCTAGGGAAGGTCCCTCGGCCTCGCACAACCCACCCCCAGCCGAGGCGGGCCGGGTGGTGCGGGAGGTCCCCGCGGCCGCCACGGAGGAGCCGCCCCGCTCCGCCTCGTCCTGTGTTTTCCCGTCCTGTCCCGTCCCGCCGGGCCCGAGCGGCCGCTGGCTCCGCCATGGCCGGAACACAAACAAACACCGCGCTCGGGGGCGGGGCGAAGCGGCTCCCACCATTTTGGGGCCGGGGGAGCCCAGCGGGCGGCCGGGTTCCCTCACTCCCCTCCCGCCTCGTCCCGCCGGGGGCGGGCAGGGTTGTCCCCGCCGGGGGCCGGGCGGGGGGCGCGGAGCGGAGCGGGGGCCCCGCGGCTGCTCCCGGGGCCCGGCGGGGAGGGGTGAGAGGAGGAGCCAGGGCGGCCCGTGCGACAAAGCCCAGTGCGCAGGGAGCTGGTGACCGGGAAGCAGAACCGCGCCGAGCTGTCGCGGGGCGGGCGGACCCTCTGGAGCCCGCTGCCCCACGGGGGGTGGGAGGCCCGTCCTGCCGCCCCCCCGGCTCGGGGGTCGGGGCGGCTGCGGAGCGGAGCGGGAGGCGGCCGAGCGGTGCTGCTAAGCCGCTTAGGGCCGGGGCTGGCATGAGCCTCCCCGGCGGGGCGGCTGCGGGCTGTGCGCTGCGGCGGGGAGGCTGAGGGCGCGGATCCGCCGCCGCCGCCGGCGCGGGGGGAGGCGGAGGGGAGGCCGCGCTCCCCGGGGGAAGATGGGGAACTGCCTCAAGTCCCCCACCTCGGATGACATCTCGCTGCTCCACGAGTCCCAGTCGGACCGAGCCAGCTACGGGGACGGGGCTGAGCCGGATCAGGAGCCGCCGCCGCCATATCAGGTAGGGCAGGGAGCGGGGCGGGGGTGCCGGGGCACGGCGGGGGGCGCGGGGCCGCTCTCCCCCGGCGGGGGCTGAACCGCGGCGCAGCGGGGCCGTCGTCTACTCGCCGCTTCCCCTCCAGCGCTGGGCGGCCCGAACCTCTCCCTTTCCGCCCGCACGTAGCGCGGGGGAAGGCGCTTTGTCTCGGCCGCTCCGGCCGCTCCGGGCGGGCGGGAGGCGCAGGGCAGGGGCCGCCCGGCCGGGGCCGCGTCCTTTGTTGCCGCCGGCGGTGACATCACCGTCTGGCGCGGGGGACGCCCCGGGACGGGACCGCGGGCCCTGCCCGGGCTTTGTCCGGGCCCGCTCGCTCCGCTCCCGTATTTTTAGCTGCATCTGATCCCCAGTAACTCACTCCCCCAACGCCGGGGATCTTGTTTCCCTCCGTCCTGCGGAGCACGGGAGGGGAAGTGTTTCCCATTGTTCGGGTTTTTTTTTTGTCTCAGAGAGAATCTGTTAATTTACATCTTAGTGACGAATCAGGGAGAAAGAAGAGAAAGGCCGGGTATCTGCTTTGATGGCTTTGCTGACAGCTGAGGGTAACGCTGATGTGGAGGGGGGATGGCGTTGGTGTGAAAGCGCCTGGAAGGGATGGACACGGAGAGGGAACCTGAACTTGGGATTGCACTTGTCTGCTCCCTTTGATCTCCACCTACAGAAATGTGTATTGACCTGAACGAGCCGTCTACAGCACTGAAAAATGAAAACCATCCCGTGATATAACTGCACATTCTGTTCGAGTTTTGAGAAGTATTTTCCTGTGTGGGATAATAGCTCACATTCCAGAGAAATCCATAGAAACGACAGTCAAGACGCAAATTCTGGGGGGTGACTCGGGAGCTGTACGTTTTCTAGGATGGGAGTCACTCCGTAGTTGCAGACCCTGATGTATAATTAACAAAATTGCAGGAAGTATTTAGCCGGACAGATGTGATACTTCAGCAAGTTCAAGAATTACACCCTGATAGGAGCCCCGTAAGTGTTGAAGAGAAGCCCGACATGTAGCAGCCCTTGCCGGTGCCCTGAAGCTGCGCTGGTGTGTCTTGGCAGTGTGTCCCTATTTGTTTTGTGCTGAATATTAGAATAAATTCTGTGATGTGAGGAATTTTTTTCTCTCTTCTAAACTGCTGCTGCTGAAGTCCAGTGAATAAAAAGTGCTTGCTGGCAGATATAAGTTTTTTTTAAAGCTTATGTGGTTCTAAATTACGCCTGAATTGTCCATGAGGTTTAGGAATGCACTGAATTTTTGTCAAATCAGCATAAAAGTTTGCACAATTTATTGCATGTATATCTGTGATTCTAGGAAGACTTATGGAGTTTTTTGGTTTTTTTCTCCCTTTGAAAACAATTTGTTAGCTCTTGTAAGAGTCACAAATCAAGCATATGCCTTATGCAGGCCTTCTTGTGTGGATGTCAGTGTAGGTAATGAATCTTCCTCTATCGTCAGAGGTTTTTAAAATTTTTTCTTGATGAAGAACTTGTTCATAAGTGTGGATGGTTGACTGAGAACACGATAAAGAGTAAAATAAATGAACCTGCAGGTGTCTACTCTCGAGTAAGTGTATTCATAGCAAAACTTCCCTCACTTGAATAGAGCTGTGTAGCATCAGGTGATGTGCCCACAGGCACTTGCTGTCTCAGACATTGCTGGCTGTCTTGAAAGCTCCTCCACTGATCCTAGCAGTTCCTAAAGCTTTACCTTAAAGGTAGCCTTTCGTGTCTCACAGTCAAAGCCAAAGGTACCCTTTCCACAGATTTTTGAACCACCATGGTTAGTGATTTTTAAAAAAAAGAAGAAAAAAAGAACCTACAGTATTATGCAGTGTTTCATGCACTTTGAGTTTGAGGGGATTTATGATTTTAAATTGTTTACTGTTTACACAATGTGCAAAAACTCCAAATATGAAAAATTCCTGATGCTCCATCATTGCTGTGGTGCTAGCCATAGGTCACTCATTTTTACTTTCAAGTGGCAGCTTAGATTCAGTGTTAGAAATGGGAATTTAGGAGTTTTGTCCTTGTTTTGGATAGTCGGTGCTTTTACAGTGTCTTATCCAGAATTAGTGTATAATATATAGACATTAGGAGTGAAAGGAAGGAAGAGTATAAAACAAATTTGAAAACTTGCTTGTGGTAACTAGCCTCAAGAAACTGGAAGGTGAACAGTTTTAAAGCTGGCTGCTGAAAAGTCTGCTGTAAAATGGACATCATTTAGAAGGGACTAAAAACTGGTATGTTTGCTTCTCTTGGGTTTGCAGCAAGGATGTGTCAACTTCCTGAATAGCTCTTGCAGGGTTTGCAAACTAAAGGAGACTTGTTGGGTGAAGAAACACAGTTGTAGAAGATGGCTTCTGTGTCTCTTGTAACTAACTTCTGTATTATTTTGACATTTAAAATACTTTTTCACGTCCTGCCATGATTTTTATTTAGCTGCTGATTTCCAGCTGCAAAATGCACCCTCAATAATACTTTCAGTACTGCATGTCAAATTTCTTTAATCAGTGAGTGCTGTTGAACTGGCTGTGTAAAATTCCTGCTTCCAAAAGTGAGATAGAAGATTAGACTGACAGTATGGATACACAGAATAACGGAGAATAACTTCTTTTTGGAGGCTCTGCCAATACCTGTCTCTTGGTTTCTGTGGCAGTACGTGTTATAAGCTACAGCAGAAATGCCTCAGAGAGGAAGCATCTTTTTAAACAGGTGTCTGAGTTAATGAGAAAGTGGCCCATTAATGCATCAGATATTTTCCAGTGCATTGAGCTTAACAGCTAACATGGGAAATAATTAAAACACACCAAAAAAGTGTGTTTTTATGGTGGGGGGGGAAAGGAAGTGATTTCAAGAGTGGACCAACATTTTCGTAGACGGTTGCTAATTTTGAATGCCTCCATTTTAGAACCCAAAAATTACAACTGTTTTTCTAAGTGCTAAGAACGTGAAGCTCCATTTTTAACCAGTGAATCTGTGATTAGGAAAGAGTTAGCTTTGGTTTTATTTTTTCTCAAGTCGTCAAAATTGAGTATGCTTTCAAGTTTTTTTTTCCTTTTTAGTGTATGAGTTCTTCACCATCTGTTGGCAATATGCCTTCTGCTGTTTTTCCATACAAGTTTAATGTTTTTTCCTAGTTTCTCTTACTTTTAGTAGTTCTTCTCAAAGGCTTTATTTTGCAGAACAGATGTGTCCCTTTTCTTAATCCTTGTCTCCGGTTTCTGTTCTTAAATAGTTCCCTAATAGCTGCAGGAAATAATTTGCCAGTTTATTACATTTTGAAATTTTTACACAGTAAAGTAGATGCATTACATCTTTTCTCCCGAAGTTTCTAAAACTGTGGACAAAATACACTGCAGTCTTCTAAAAAAATGTTTAGCACTTGCTAAATTAATAAGTTGACAGCATGAGAGATAAGCACAAGTTCTTGGTGTTGATACTAAACTCATAAAAGCACATTTGATATGTTGATGTGGCAGATAGATTCATAATATATTTTTTACCCCTTTACCTGAAGAGATAGAGAGCACCCCCCTTACTCAGTACTTCCCTGTGTTTTACAGGCTCAGATAAAATGCTTCAGTGGATCTAGTGGATTTTTTTTTTTTTTATTTGGAGGGATTAATTTAAAACCTTTTGGCCTGGATACTCATTTGATTAGGCTGTAGGCACAAAATGAGACGAGAGATCACAAACATGAGCTTAACCCAGTGCTGTGCTCCCATAATCTTCCAAAAGCTGTTGGGGACAGCAGGTTTTGAAAGCGCAATTTAGGGATGTCTCATGGCTTCTCTGCAACTGAGGTTGCTGGAATAGCCTCCCTGTGCCTCCTCTGTTAACTGAGTGTCACCTGAACACATTGTACGTGTGTCCCCATTCACCTGTCTTGTGCTTCATTGCAGCTGTCCCCCATTCGGGGAGGTGGCACATCGGCCTGTCATGACAGTGCTCTGGAGATGCTGAAGAAGTCCTCGGTTTGAATAGTCAGAGAATTTCCTTGAAATAGTCCACTGCATTTCTGTGTGAAACTTGCCCTGTGGATGGATGTATTGGTTGTCTTTTGCTCAACAGAGAAGCTTTTGTTATGCTCTCATCGCGACTTAAGTAATATGTTACATCGGTGTTCTGATGCTGTCTTTTCAAAGGCATGGTAATTAATATAATTAAAAGTTGCGAGCCAGATTAATTCTGATCTAGGAGTTGCACCCATTTATAGAAACATCTGTACAAAAATTCTCTTGGGCCCCAGCTGAGATGATTTATCGTCTGTGATTGTGTGTATTGTATAAGAAGCAAGACTGTGGTAGTGTAAAGTTACAGTCTTGACATGGAGTGGTTGTGTGAAGCTGGAACTGTTAGTGTATGTTGGAACAGCATAAAAGGGGGAAAGATGCCATGGGAAAACATTACATACAGAAAGATATCCATGAAAAAAAGCAAACCCACTTGTAAGTTTACGTTCATAGAAGTGAAAGGAGTGTATTTTAAAATTGTCTGTGCAGGTCTTGCCCTTTTTTCTGCTTATCCTCCACATCTTGCTGATGACATGTATGAATTACAGTTGCATTTGTGGACGTGAACTGAAATACCACTCCAGTCCACAGTTCCTTAATCTGGTGGAAACTTCAAAGGGCTTCAAAGGAGAATGTGTCTTTGTTGGTGTGTTGCTGGCTGGTGCCTTCTGGCAGAAGTCCCTGGTGGAGATCAGCTTCAGTGAGGAGAGAAAGTGATGGAGGAGCTGAAGTTGAGAGTTTGCTGCATGGATAAGAAATGGTAGAGTAAGCCAGGGATGTTTTGTGCTTCTCGTCAAGGATATGATTGCTTAAACGACCTTATATAACTCATTCTCAAAAATGAACAAGTGCTATAGTAGTGTTCTGGAATAATATTTCTACCTGTGAAAGACCAAGCACTAAGGGATAAAGTCACTCTTGATAAATAGTTAGGATACAATTTGCACACCTGCATTCAGAAAATACGTTAACGCTCCGTGTCTTGTGCTGCAGGTCTGCTAAATTATTTATATGTGAAAGCAGTAATAATAATTTTTTTAATATCATTGTAGGGATATAATGAAATATATGTATTATGAAAGTCATTGTAATTACACTCAGGATTATTTGGTAAATGTGCAATATGCAATGACACTTCGTACTCCTTCAAGGGCTCAGCAAGAACTTAGCAAACTGCCTAGAGAATTGTATTGCTGGTCATCAGTCCTAGGTGGAAAGTTTCCTGACGGTGCTAAGTCTAGATTTCCTTTCTAGACAACAGGAAACCCCCAAAACTGTTCACCCGTGTTTCCTGTCTCAGTGCATACTGGTTTCAGTGTAGCCTGCCAGGCTGGTTGATTGATGCTGTCTTCCATTTTGCTAGTGTAAAAAGCTGGTGGGGCACATAGAGAAGAGAGAAAGGAAGGCAAACGTGAAAATAAAGGATACCAGATGGTATTACAGAGTTAGATAACTTCGATCTTGAAAATACCCATTCATAGACTGTTTTAATGAATATTTGTTGAATATTTTATTTTTTTGCTTGCTTAAAATAGATTTTAAACTACATTTGGTTAAAAATGCGTGTTAGAAGTGGCTAGAGGAAATGAGAAGAGTATGCTGAAGTTTGAGTTCTCTGTGTTATCATCTCCCTTATAAAATTAGAGCCAGTTTCTAGACTCACTGTTGTTGAGTTGGCAGTAGGTAAAGATCTGTTCCTAACCATTCTGGCCAGAAGATTTTCCAAGAGGGATTTTGAAAAGAAGAGAATATAATCACATTTGACAGAGTACTGCTTTCTGCTTTACGTGGATTTCTGCAAGAAGTGTCTTAAGTTGGATCAAGATGCTGTACAGTTCTGTCCCTGTCTTCCTGTATCCCTGATCATCACTTCAACAAAGGAAGAAAGCTCGGCTTAATGAGCACTTCTGCAGACCCTGGTAATGTTTGTAGTCAAACTGGTTGTAGTCAAGAAACCAAAAATAACACCACTTGCTTATGACAGACTTGTGTCTTCCAGTCTTTGTGCTCATCCTTGGTTTTGCCTCCCCATATACACAAGAAGAGAAATGTATTTGTATTTTGAAGAAGTAATGGTCTGTGGAATAGACTAAAGCAAATCAGCCGTGACTTTTCTGTGAGCTAATGAAACAGTTTCTAAGAGACCAAAGAATTACAAAATGAGCAGGTTTTTAGGGTTGTCATGGCTGAGTTAGAATAGAACCTTTTCAGGGGAAAAAGCTGAAGAGTCACCATGCTCTGACTCTAAAAGGCAAAGCAAGCTTCGATCTCGATTTAGACCACAAGAGAAATTTGCCCTGACATTGTGAAGGTCTCAGAAGCAAAGATGTGCCTTGTTTCTGAAGGTAGGATGTGTATTTGTAGAAGATGCTGTCTTGTTCTGCCAGCTTCTTGGGCAGCCATAGCAGTGACATGTCTCAGCAGAGCTAGAGTTGTGTAACTGCTTGCTGGACAAAACTGCACTTCCAATGAAAAACAACCCCAGCCCCAAAACTAAACAAAACAAAATCCACCAAAAAAACCCACTCTAGCCCTAGCATAAGCCATCATCATCCTTGCTTAATGTCTTCTCTTTGTAACCTTAGCAGATCACTTTAGTTTCTTCACTGTAAAATGAGGAGTAAAGAAGTAATGAAGTTTATCTTTAGTGCAGGCATGCTTTGTAATTTAATTCATGTTTGTAAAGTGTTCCATGGTGATTTGATTTTAATAAAATAATATTCCTCCATTATAGAATGAACCTCTGCGGAAATTTATGACCAACCTGCTGCTGTAGAGAGGGAGTTTCATCAGAAGATCTGTTTAAGGCAGTAGATAAGTCTCCTAAAATCTGTTTGGGAATCTGATAGTTCAGCGTTTATTTGGCAGCCTGTGTTCCAGATGCTCGATTACTGGGAAGGAAGGGGCTGTGGAGATGGTAATAAGAAATCTTGCCTAATCAGGATGATGAATCTTTGCTATGCTGGGAGATTGTGCATTCTTTTGGGCAAGCCAAGCCAAACATGCAATACCGCCCTCTCCAAACTCTAGGACCACCATGCATTTAGGAAGCTCCTCTGCTTCCCGTATGTACCGCTGGTTCATTTCTGGGATCAGCTGTTGCTGGCTGTACATCTGGAGTCAGTTTCTGAACCACAGAAAACAAACTAGTTTTATGTTTTGAAGAGATAAGGATCTGTGGAATGGACTAAAGCAAATCAACCGTGACTTTCCTATGAACTAATGAAACAATTTCCAAGAGGCCAAACAGTTACAGAGTTGATTATTTTATTTACCAGCCCCTCCATAGAAATCTGCCAACCGCTCTGTTTCTCATCAGCGAAGAAGAAAGTCAGAATGCCGGTGGCATAAAAGCTGCTGGGCCACGATGCACACACGGTGACACGGACAAACAGCAGATGCGTGCAGCAACTGGAGGAGGAGATAAAAGGACCGTCCTTCCAACCGCGGTTGCGTCAGCCAAATCACAACCAGCTGGTTTATTGCACCGGGCATTTCTGCTGACCCGCCGCAACGCTCACGCGTGCGCTCTGCTTCGCGCGGGAGCACGCACACGTACCCTCTGTCAAAGGCTGGGCTCGTTTTTGAGCCTTCTCATCCTGCCTCTGTTTTTAGCCACTGGTTTAGTTGAGGGATGATGTAGACCTGAGGTGCCTGGGGGAGGACTGAAACTGTTGGAAGAATGAGAGAAACTGTGACTCAGGAAATTCAGTTCCTCCCTTAGCCCCAGCATGCAGTGACGAACGTGCAGACTATTATCCTTGCAATACTGAAGCCTGTTTCACTCAGTTGTATTTTTTGGACAGTGGAGTGCCCTCTGTGTACTCTAGTCTGCTTTTTACTCAGATGGAGTAATTCGTATTTCTAGAGGCAGTTGTATTTCTAGGTTCAGGAGAAGTCCTTGTACTCCAAGGCCAAATGCCCCATGAAGGGGTCCTCATCCTCAGTCAAAGACAAGTCTCAGCTGGCTGACAATGCTGAGTTTTCCAGAGGTTGGGATTGTAGCTAGCCCATATGCCAGTAGAGTTTGGACGGCTAAGAGAGGTCCTAGAAGCATCAAGGAAACGCCTGGTTTATGACTAATAAAATTCAATGAAGCTGCGTGACTATCCAGTTGTAAGCAAAAAATCAGTCAGTCAGTGCTGGTTTGGACAAAAGCAAGGAATTGGCTATCCTGCAGCCATGATCAAAACTATTACATTTACCAGATGCTGCCAGTTTCTAATCTTTGTCACGGACAAACTGCTTTAGAAAAAAAAAAGAAATTTGACTAGAATATACCCCAGAGATATATCTATAACATAACTACTGTCCAAGTATATATAGCTCTGTAGAGACTGTAAGGTTTCCCTGTAGTCCTCACCACTATCACTCTGTGTGGCTCTCCTGATGATTTGTGTACAAGCTCTAGCCAGAAGGAAATGGAGCAATATTTATCTGTATTTATTGCCATGACATGCATCTTGTTAGTGGGGATACAAATCTTTTATGACTCAGTGTGCGAACGTTGCAGAGTTGGATGAGGTTGGGTGCTCTTGCCCTTTCTGTTTCAGAGCTGTGGGAGGCTTATCTAAGAGATCAAAGTGCATCAGACTCCATTATTTCAGTATCTATGGGACAGTATAATGCATGAATACTTTGGGACGATGCCTGTGTCTGACTTTTATTCATCACTGTAATTAAAGCCAGATACAGAGCTTGTTCTGTGCACTGAACATTAATCACAGTGTTTTATTAACATGGTTGTAGAAATCTTTAATTCAGACATAGTATAATTTTGCAGCATAGATTAAGACCAGTATTTATTTTGCCTGAATACATAAATTTTATTTCAAGTTCAGAAAGAGAAGTGATTGCTCTCAGGTTTTGAACAAACGAGTGCAAGTGTTGCTTGATTACAGATGTACCAAACTGCTAAACTGGTTTGGTCTGTACTGTTGCTTAACAGAAAGCAGTGAACTGCTGCATTCAGTGGAAAATACATAAAAGGCTCAGCAAACCAATGCTCTAAATTCAGATTTAGTTAAGATGCTGAAATTAATATTTTAACAGTTGTAGACTTGATTTTATGCTCTATGATATTACTTGCTTAATTGCCATTGCCATTCTGATGTTTTGGGATTTCCCTTGGTTGTTTAAGTATTATGATTTTTGTTGCAGTTGCATCCATTTATCTTTAGTTTAGCTTATGAAATATAACTAAGTCATTGCTTCATTGCTAACTAAGTCAGTGTTTGCTTCAGAGTTCTGTAATGGTATATCTATATATTTGGAGACCTTGAGGCAGTTGTGGGTTGTCCCATGGAGAATGGCGTCCTTGAAAGTACATTACTCTTCTTGGAGAGGAATAGTATCACTTAAAGCAAAAATACTCACTTTAAATTAACTGTTAATTCTTTTCTAGGTTAGTGCTTTTTCACCTCGTAGTTCCTGGCTCTCTGAGGCTCTGTGGGCTGTTTTGACTGTGCTCACAAAAGCTAATGAAATCCCATCTGTAGTCATTAAACTGAAATACAGGTCCACAGCTCTACTTGACAATTTTTAGGGGTCTGCTGATCAGAAACTGGTAAGGAGCACTGCATGAATAATGTCACTCTAAGGTCTGTCCTGAGCTGAGAAAACTCTTCCTGCCCTGCTCTCCAAGGCACATCTCTTCAGCTAATGGCATTTGTGATGCTGCAGTGGCTGAGCTGAGGTAGATGATGGCCTTTGGCCCAAACATGAGTGAGATGCTCGGCTGCTCTCCCACTCTGTCCTTGATTGGAAGTGGCAATGTGGTACTTAATCCATCAGAGTGGATTCATACGATAACTCGCCTGGAGCTGTGCTGGGTTGTTTATAATCCTTCCAGTCAGTCATCTGTAAGAACCACAAATGAGATACAAGGAGGGATTTTACATTATGTCTGAATTTAGACAAGCTCTCTGAAATTTCTTAAGACCTGAAGTTGTATTTATTCTACTGTGTGGCTAAGCTACTGAAAGTAAGCTTTCCAAAGAATGCCCATTCCTTCTGTAAATATAACAAGTTTCTCAATTTACAGTAAATGGAGTCAGGGTTTGAGAGAGACAGTGTCTAATGACAAGTTTTGTTTTTAAAAATCCTTTAGGAAAGAAAAAGTACTATCTACACAAAAGTACATGCTCCAAGTAATCTTTTTTTTTCCTCTAGAAACTGTGTTCTTGTTAAGTGAGTAACCTGTTTTTTCCTACCTCCCAGAAGAAGCAAGATGACCTAGATCTAGAGCTTTCTGGGAAAAAGTTCACTTCACCCTATATATAGCTTCTCCTGAACTGTCTTTATGTAGCTGTCACCTACTCTGAGCTGATGAACTGAAGAGAAAGGAGCTGTAGTTTTAGGATGAGGTAGGAAAGGAGGGTGTTTTATCCTTCCTCTTCTTTGGGGGTCTGTTAAATAACATCGTATGCACATGCCACTGGCTGGATTCCAGCCTGGTGAAGGCTAAACTTCCCAACTGTAGCATACAGATCTTCGTGTCTCTGGGTCTTCTCAATGTGCTGCAGCTGAATAATAGCCAGTTACCTCTGGGTTAACAAGTGTATTGGATCCTGCCTTTGTGCCAGCAGCAGTTTCTGCAGAACGTGATATCCTGGGGTCAGTGTGTTCTTTGCTCTGGTCAGATCCTGCATTTGGAGATACCTCCAAGCAGCACTGCTGGCACAGTGGTGTTTTTACTGGAAAACAAAAACTGGGAAAATGGTAGTAACAACTACATAACAGATGCTACCAAACAGGGTGTTGGTGTTGAGGGATCAGGCAAATGTTTCCAGCTCGGGGTGATGAGTCAAACAGTGAGCTGTACCGTAGGCTGAGGGAAATGGATCCATCGCTTTGTCAGTAAGGCTTTTTTTTTTTTAAGATACAGGAGAGTTTATCTGAGTGCATCAGCAACTGAAGCGTTGTGGACTTCTGCAGCCTTTCTGAGGAGAGAAGGGTACTTTCCAAGTCCCTAAAGAAAGTGCCACTGCCTACCACCACCACATACTCCTCTCCTGGGGCCTTCATCATGCCGGGGATGGTGACAGTGGAACCCGTTGGTGCTCCTATGGTGTGCTGTGTACACCTCTGGCACGTGGAGAAACCAGCATCTGCATTCACTTAAACTGATGGCAGGATCAGTTTAAGTGCTCCAGCACTTAAAGATAATTGTTTCAACAGGCCCTGGCCAAAGGAGAGGCTCAGGGGCTATCTCTGTTCAGCAGGCCACTAGCTGAACCCAGGCAGAAATGTGGTGTGCCTCGTGATCAGCATTGTGTGTGTCTGTGTTTCTGGGGCAAGGAGGTCTGATCTGACTATCCACTGCAGCCAGAAGGAATTGCTTTCCTTTTCCCTCCTGCTTTCCACTTGAAGCCATGTGCTCCCCAGTCACTTCATGGTGACTTTGGTGCTTATCTCATCCCTTGGTGAGTCAGCTCGTGCCATTCAAGTGTCTGAAATGGGTTCTCTTACTATTTTTCCTCCTGTCAGCTTAGTGACCCGAACTGACTTTGTAGTGGAGATTGGATTTGTCTGCACTTTTTGCTGTCTATAGATTGCATATTACTTAGTGACATCTGCAGGAAGATCTAGAGGTGTCAGGTATTAGATGTGTGCTATTACCACCAATATTAGAGAAGATTTGGCTTCCCCATGTTGAAATGAAGGCTACTTAACTGCATATCAGAGCATGCACAGAATGAATATCTGATACTAGCTTTGGCAGTGAGTGCATTTGGGAATGGTCATATGCATGACATGCAGTCTAAAGGTGTCATTTCTAACCTCATGGGGGTGGTGATTTCAATTGGAGGGACTTTGCTGCTTCAGGACAAATCTCTGATATAGACAAAACCTTAATTCTTTATTTCTTAAATATGCTCTTTCTGGTTTTTAAAAAAAAAGCAAACAAACAGAACAAAACATAATAAAAGAATATAGGTCTGTCTACTACAACCAGCCTTAAGGATGCTCACTATTTTCTTTTTTAAAGAACCTTTATTAATGTTGCCTAACAGTTCATGAGTAGACTTGGTACATGCAGGAATGGGTGAAGACTTTCACAGCCTGTTCATATTGCACAGCAGACTGTGATGTCCCTTGGGACACAACTGGCCACAGTAACATCATTGATCTGCTTTGTGGGTGCTGCTCTGCCTCTGTCCTCACACAAACCTCCCAGTTATGACTCCGTGGATGGTTTCCAAAGTCTGAACATAACTTAGCAAGCTTTGTCACTGCTGTGAGGAGTTTGATTACCTTTGTGCATATGTATGTGGGGACTGCCAGTGTCTGTGGCTTTTAATAAAACAACCTCTCTGTTGTCTGAAATGTTTAGAATTAAGAAATCATATAAGTATGCAAGAGCAGGAGCTGAGCTGGCTGCCTCAATGTGACTGTTCTGTTTTATGTGTTGTGACTCCTTATTCTAGTTTGGCATCTCTTAGAGGAGGCCACTAGTTTTCTATTGAAGCCAGACTTACTCAAAGTAAATTGAGGGACAAAGTCCTGTTTCAGGAAATAAATTTGAGAAGCAAATCTTGCTGCTCCTTCATACATCTGCTTGTGCAGCATTCCCAACAACCCCAGTCCTTGCTGGGGTAGTGCTGTGCTCTTAAGTAGCTCAAACTCCCTTGCTCAGTACCTTTCTGTTCAGTTTTCTGAATTCAGAACCAGTAATGCTGAACTCGAGCAGTAAATACCATCTTTACAGCTTTTTTTGGGTCTTAGGAACTACATTTGGTCAGACTTAGTTTTTGTCTTGAAGATCTACCAAAAGAGCCTCAAAAGTGCAGGAGATGGGGCTGCTGGGACAGCAAGGGACACCCTTCCTTTTTTGTCGTATTCCACATTTCTAGGGCTGTGGGGCACTGCAAAGCTGTAGAAGTTGTTTTCTGAATGAGATCACTTGCTGCCACTAAGGTTTCCTTGGATTGTTTCATAAAATACACTGGCCCAGTTTCAGTTTGAATACAGTAAACATTTCAGCTGGACAGAATATAACTATTTAAATTAGACCAGTAGCTATTGCTCTTTCTCCTTTAAATAGACTTAAGTAACAGAGAAAACTGAAGAAACATAAATATGATTTTAAATCATAATTGCAGAATGGTCACCGTGCTCCAGTAAATAGTGCCTGTGCAATAATCCCGTGTACATTTGATCACTGCTGACCTTACCTTTGCTTGCCATGGGCCAGATCCTCACCAGTGGGGCAGCTGCCTGGTGCTACTAAAGGAAGAGAAGTGGGTTTGTAAAGCTGGAGATTTCAGAATGTGCAAGAACTTCCAGGTAGCATCTTTATATAAAGGTCTTTTTTTCAGCCCTGCCTTCATTCCTGCTTCTACCTGTAGATTGTGCTGCAGGAAACAGGGTTTGGCCAAGAACATTTGGTGCTTCCACCATAGATGTTTTCCACTAGTGGGTTATGAAAAACCCCATTGAGATAAAACCAGAATTGCTAATGGAAAATCGTTTTATCCACAAATGTCTGACATTTAAGGCTTTTGTTTTGTTAGTGTCTTAAACTTCCAGGTGGACACACAGTGTTTGCAGATGTCTATAATAGCTTCAACAAAACAAGGCTCAGATTTAATGAGCACTGTCTTCCATATTTTATTTAAATTAGCTTTGAACTAAATATGACAAGCATTATTGCTAGTTGTTATACATATTAATTTGGATAACAGCCCTGTTCTGTACAGTGTTGGAAACTGCATATTAACCAGGGTGTGAATTGGTCTGTTTTCTGATGTCTGAACGAGGGGATATATGGATAGTTCTGTATATGCTTAGTGCAGTTATTTTCTGCAGATAATCCATGATTTTTGAAAGACACTGGTCAAGCTTTGCCCTTTTTTTGATCAGCTGGGAACTAAGGCTCAAGAGCCTATCTCACAATTCTAGATTATTTATGGCAAACCTGCACTTGTTATTCTTGTATCAAACAGATTTTTAGTTGTTTCTCTGATGTTTACTCTCCTGATTTATTTAGGGATCCTATATCCCTTTCAGCCTTTGTTTTTCTGGGCTAATGCTTCTATTTTTATTGTGTTTATTAGTGGATATGATATTCAAGCAACTTGGTTTTCCTGAAATACAAAGTCTGCCTCAACCATAGCCAGTGAAACCAAATAAAAAACAACAGCTACAGAAAGAAAATATTAAAATAGGGCATATTTTAAGTGATGGAGGGATCATTGACTGAACACTCTGTCTTGCAGTGAATTTTGTCATGTGGACTGATACTAGAAGTCACAAGCAATATTTATTCTAAATCTGTAGAACATGTAGCTCCAAGGGGCAAGAACCTTTCCATGTGCTGTTATCCTCTCTCATTGGGGTAAACCGTTCCATGACATGTTGAAGATATCTCCAGGAACGCTACATGGAATGATAGAAGAAATTAGGAGCAGGCCTGTAAGTTATTTCAAGGCTGATTTCTGTACAAAGCTCCAGCAGAGCACAGAAATTTTCTTTACCTGGTCTGCCAATCTGAAATTGCCCCATAGGGTACTTTTAGCATTCAGCAGATTTCATTTGATGAACACTGGACTCATTTTTGCCAAAGTTCATGGAGAAAGCCATGTCCAGCTCTTTTCTGCCCCCAAGGAAGCATCTAGAGCTGCCCAGAAGGATCAGTTTATTTCTGCTGCTACTGTGTGACTCAAAACAACAAGTGAAAGAACAAAAAGTTGTTTGTTGCAGTAATTTCTACTCATGTCTTTACTGCACTGGAGAGTCATCCATAAGAAAGGAGGTATCCCAAATAAAGACAGGAATTCAGATTCACCTTGTTATCTTGCCTATTTGGTTCAGAGATTACTCAGCAAATCTTTTGGTGTCTCCAGGGAAGCACATTCTGTGCCTTCACTTAACTGCAACTGTGTGTAAGGAGACAAAGTGAGTTTAGTCCTGTAGGTCCTCAGCCTTGGAGGAGCAGCACTAAGTGCTGTCTGCTTCCCAGATTACTCTTCTGCATCCACTGCCTGTCTGAGGGGTGTCCAGGACCTTATGATGAGTGGAAAAGTCTAGAAAGATAACTAAAATATTTCTGTAGTAATCGAGTGATGATATTTCAGCTTATGAAATTACAATCTGAGCAAGGAGCTGCTTTTTCTCTCCTCTTGGAGCTCATCTAGCTACAGTTACCTCTGTAGTTACACCCTTATGACTCCCAAGGTAATAAGGTGCATTCTAGACTAAATGTCATAAATTAAATCTAAAGAACTCTCAGGTTTTCTTAATAGCTGTTTTGCTGGGGCTGTGTATGTTTTTTACATGGTGAGATACTAAATACGTCCAGATTTACAGCCTCAAAGCTCAGTGTTACTCCATTCTGCTGTTTTGTCGTGACTGCAGTTTGTCTGTGTGTGTATAAACTGACAGAACTTATTTTAGTGATCGTGTGGGTTGTGGCAGGACACGGTTATTCCACCCTAAACATTAATGCAGGAGAACACGTTAAGTACAAATGTTTCTTTATATCTTCACAAAGCTTGAGAGAGTGTTGGTAGCATAATGTTGATGACATTAGGCTTTCCTTTCTGACTCAGAGGGGCACTGAAAGTAGCATATACCTCACCTGCAGAGGAGTTACACTTCGGCACAGGACCTCTGAGCCCTGTCCTCTTACCTGGATGTAAATCGGAGTATTTGAAAGTCAGGGGTGATGTTCTTGGGAAATCGGTGTTTTTAAATTTGAACAGATAAACTTCTTATTTGTGTGTGATTTTTCTCAGCTCCAGCTAAAACTGGATACTAAAACTGCATCCTGTGTATCTCTGTGCTCAGTGTTCAGGGTTTCTGGTGTACTTCACACAACGTGAAAGGTACGTAGTTGCGTGTGGGTGAGCTGGGGCTGGAGGTCTCCCGGCTGTGCAGCTGCTCTCGTGCGGGTGTGTCGGGGTGAAATGAGGCTTTGTCTTCCAAGCAGTCAATCCATATTTAGAAAAATGACCTCTTTGTTTTCATGTCCCTCCTCTCAAGCAGTTTTCTGTTATTCTGAGATTTCGCGGCAGCCTGAGCCTTAATTCAGGCAAGTACTTAAGTAGGTGCTCAAGTGCCGTGTCCCTGGTAGCGTTTGAAATCCTTACTAAGTGTGCTGCTGGGGTACGTTTGTAGATCTTACTGATCCATGCAGTCAGTAGGATGAATCCAGTGTCAAAATGTTCAAGTTTTCCTTCAAAAAGCCAGTTTTAATGTAAACAAAGCACTTGCCATCTCCCATGAGAGTGGGTGTAAGCAGGAGAATGGCCTGACAAGAGAGACGTTTTTCTTCATCTCGCTGGGGTTGAAGAAGGTGAAATGGGAGCTGTGGTGGCTGCAGAGGCTGGGTGGGGCTCTGTGCTCCCCATCTCCCCCCTCACCCCTGCAGAGCCTTGGACCTGCTTTAGTTCCCCCTTCAAACCACCTACTCCAAAGGCACCTGTGCTGAAACACACAAGTATTTTTGGTGTGAAACCAGCACAGGGAAGATCCAAAGATGAGTTTAAAAAAACCCCACCACACCACAGATTGAAGAGGCTGATTAGCCAGGTGGTTGCATGTACACTTAGTGGTGGAAGTTGTACCTTATTCATCTGTGAAGCCAAATGTTTGTGACTTGTCCTGCTTGCACCAGCAACTGGCTGCATGTTTCGTACATACAAGTGAAATGAATGTGTGTTGTCTGGTGACACACTAAAGAGGTGACCAGATGCTCATTGAACTGTCTTTGAGCATTTAAAACTTTAAAATAGTAGGAAAAATGTGTTCTGGAAATATTTTGCTTGTATAACCAACTCCTGAGAGAGCTATTTATGATTCTTCTACCTGTTCTTGGCACAGGTTTTTTTTCTGTTAGAAGAGGTTTGACAGTTGCATGAGATCACACTTGGATTTGTGCCCTTCGAGCTAAAAACGCAGAGTCACTGCTTGTGAGGACAAGACTTAACTGGAAAAAATAGAAACATTGCCCTTGTGTTCACTGCTAATACTGCGTCGAGAAGTGGAGCTCTGTCAAGCCTTAGTGTGCCTTAATATTCATGTAGTCATTCCTTTAATATTCATGCAGTCATTCCTTGCTTTTAGATAGAGAACTGCTTTAAAAAAACAACAGATTCAGAAATAATGGTTTAATGTCTCAGGCATTCCTTTAAGATTAATAAATGACTGGCTGAGATGAGCCGATAGCCTGAATCAGGGCCTCTGGCTATTTAAGCTGCTGCTTATTGACTCAGAGTTGAAATAATTGATGTTATCAAATGTTGATAAACAAATAGTCAAATTGCATTTGCTGTGTGTGTGTTCATTCTTCCTGAAGTGGGAGATGGCAGACAGTGTGTGCCTGGGAGAGGTGACAGTGTCCACGCAATTCAGTGCCCTTGGGCTGGGCCAAAATCTCTTGCACAGCCCAACAGTTAAAGGTGCTGCTGGTACCCTTAATTCAAACCTCAATTCAGCTTCACAATGTGGAAGAAATCCCAGTTGATTTCCCAGTAGCTGGTGGAAGGGGGGAGGAGCTGTTGGCTGGTAGGGACATCCTCACCAAGCTGGCACGGACAGTGGCACGTGGAGACTCAGACTGTTTGAGGTGCCCCAGTGTATAGCAGGTGTATGTGAGGCTTCATCTGTCTGTGGCTTTCTAGCAGCCTAACACAGAAACATGCTTAAAATGGCTGTGGTTAAGCTGTTACAAAAGGCAGCATTGACATATCCTTTAACTGGCCTCAGGAAGTCTCCTGGCTGCCTCTGCACAGTCCCCCTGCTGCACTGCCTGGGCTGAGGCTCCGTCACACACCTGGATCTCAGGAGTATCTACTCAGTTTTAGAAATTCAGATGCCATTAAGAAAATAAAAAGGCCTGTGGAGCTGAGTGTACCATCAAACTGCCAAGGTGTGGCACCTTTCTGCTTGAGCAAGCGTTTGTAATTGAGGATGGCTTTGTTAAAAAGGCAATTAAAATATTTCAAATTGAGTACAAAGTTATGATCCAGTGAAGTATAGCACAGATTCCTGAGTTTTGGAACAAACCCTGCTGTCATGGGCTGCTTCACTGACAGTCTCACAGCAGTCAGTGAAGTCTCACACCAGCAGTCTCTGCTGCAGGTTTTCCTGCTCTGTGGTTACACAGACCCAGCTCATGACCAGCCCTATCTGATTTTTGAAGCTCTTCTGCAGTAGCACCTGGACTGTTACCACTTTTCTTCTCCAAGTCATTTATCCTTAGCAGAGCAATTGTTTTCTCTTCATATGCCATGGCAGAAGTTTGCACTGTGTGAGAGTCCTGCTCTTCTGAGTCCCTGTTTGCTGTGAGTCCTGATGGAAAATTCTTCATCGGGTTCCTGCTTGGCTTCCTTGCTGGCCCACCTTCCCAGGCTGGCTCTGCCTCATCAGCTGGTCCCTGGTAAGGGGAAGGTCCCTGTCAAGGTTTGCAGAAGCCTGCTCGTGTTGCCTCTTCTGTGTATTTTGGTTGGATAACAGACTGTATCTCCATAAAAAGAACTACTGTGTCCTCTTTCAAACCTCTTTTTTGGTGCTTGCTTACTACCGGGTGGCTACAGAGAAGTATTTTGTGTCCTCTCGTGGGATAGTGTGTGAGGGGTAGATGATTTGAGGTGGCTGCTGTTGATGTGCCTGTTTGTTTTCGTTACCTGTGTTACCTCTTATCTGAAGCTGAGTTGACACCTCTCAGAAGACCTGACACATAGGGGTGACATTCTCAGTCTAGCTGGGACTGTTGTGTCTATTTAAGTCCTGTTTTAGAAAGTTGGTGTAGGAGGACCTGCACTCCTTGATAGGATGCTTTTGGATGTGTGTGGAAACTAGCTTTAGGCGAGGCTGTTAAACTGTGCTCTGCAGAGCCCTCCTTGCCCAAGGAGGGTGTTTGACATGTGTTGAACAGTAATGCTCAGCCTAGAGATGAGATCATTCATCACTTGATTTCACTGATCCCTTGATATCCTACTCACTCTTTTTCTAAAATACAGTTCTAGTTCTGCATAATATTTTTCTACTATATGTTATGTTCTTATTAGTTCAAACTAACACATTTAATAGACATATACATGTCTATTTACCCACTGAAGTAGAACTCGTATTTATACCTCAGCAGTCCTCTCCTGATGGATTGATTGCTTGTGCCTTAAGCTTATGTGCATTTTCATGTTTACTCCCTGGCTTGGCCGTTGTCCCCAGCCTGTCCTTTTGGCTAATTAGGGCTGATTTCTGTAATTTTCCTACCTTGTTCCTGAAGTACTGAGAAGAGTTGTCTTGTTCTTAGAATTGCCATCGAGCTGACCTAATTCTTGCCAAAAGATACATTTTAGCACTCTTGCTATTTTTTAAGTGTTCGGAGTTAGGTTTTCACAATTGGCTTGAGTCCCAACAGGGGCACTCCTCCCGTTTTCCTCTTGGCTGCCTGCTCCCAACTTTTTCAGCAGCTGTAGCAATCGCACAGTCGATGGCAGTGGTTTGTTTGCTTTTCACGGAGAGGTGGTGGGAGCAGTGTCCTTGGAGACAGTGCAAGGGAAGTAGCAGGGCCCACAGTCCAGAGGCAGTGCTGTTTTAGAGCAGCTGGAGTCAGCTGTGCCCTAATCCCCAGATTCCCTGAAATGGCACCAAAAGCAGGAGCTGGGTGTGCTTACTTGGGTACGATGAGTGTGCAGGCTCAGCAGTGGTTCAGGGCATAGCGTGCGCTCTTACATTGCCCACCTGAGGTCACCTGTGTCCCTGTGCTCTTCGTGGGATGATGCCTGTCCAGTGATCTGTACCAAGCCCTTCATGTAGAGGACTTGCACGCACTTGTCTGAGTGATGCAATGCTGTGGGAGTTTTGGGATGGTAGATTTGGGCCAAGCTCATGTCTCGTGAGGCAGAAGCACGTGTGAGCTTAAGCCTTTTTTGTGTGCTGTATCCAGAGGTGAGTCAAAGCCTCGGAGAGTGGTTTGAGGCGTGTGCACAGGGGATCATATCCAGGACAAACCACATGTGTTGGACATCAGGGAGCAAGGCAGGTTTGCTGCTGCAGATAGGGCCTGGCATAGCAAGAGTCATGGCTGCCTGCAGATTTTGTGTGCCCCAGGATGATCAGTACTACCATTTTTTAGCTGTTATCCCTTTGATTTATGCTATAAACAAGCTGCACTGACTGATATTTACCCTTTCCAGAAAGTAAACCTGTGTCTGAAGGAAATGTGAATGATTCCTGTGTTTCTGTGTGGACTGTTAGTGTTCTGTCACCTTTTTCATTGTAGCTTCCCCTGTCTCTCGTGCTTGAATTCAGCCTTCAAAAAACACGCTAACTCCATTTTTTTTTCTTGGGGGGTGTTCTTTTTTATTTTTGCTTCCTGCTACCCAGCAGTTCCGCAGCAGTAAGTGAATGGGACACAGTAGGTTCACTCTGTACCTTTCAGCGGAGGAGTCAGTCTGAGAGATTTCTTTTCAGCCTTTTCCGCCTTAGGACCCTCTTTTCCCCAAAATGTCAGGTTTTTATTTGTTGTTAAATCTACTTCTCAATTTTCCAGCAGCCATCTCGCTTGAACCGTAAGTGCTGTGTTTAACGTAGTCATAGCACTGTAATAACTGTCTGAGCTTGCCAGGCCTGAGAAGGGGTTTCTGCAAAGAACCACTTGGCATAAGTGGGAGAGAACATATACCAATAACACAGATGTTGTGGTTGCTTATGGGGTAGGATGATCCACATACACAGCTGTTCTTCTACCACCAGCTGCAGAACTGACTGCTGGCCCCTTCTGCTAGATTTTCTCCCTGCCCAGCTGCTTTGCTTTGTAGTCCTTAGGGAGTACAAGTCTCAGGAGGCTGCATTTTGTGCCTGAGTGTCCTTAATTTAATATTTAGGTGCAACTGTCCTTTCCTGGCTTTGCTCACTGCAGTAGCTTGACAGAAAAGCATGAATTTTTATAAATTGTTTATGAATCTTTTCCTTCCCAGTATAAAAAAAAAGCCTATTAAAATAAACATGCTAGGAGCTGTAATAAGAGGGTTTTGTTATCTCTCAGAAGTTGTGGCCTGATGCTGTAAGTTGAGCTGTCAGTGAGGCTGTCTGGAGGGCTGGAGTCAGTTCTCTGGTGAGCAATTTAGTGGTCTGGGATGTGTTAGTGTATAAGTTATCCACTTTCCTGAAGAAATTCACAGCCTGATGTTTGATGGGATCTCTGGAGAAAGGAACAAGGAGACCTAAAACTGACACGAAGCTGGTGAATGAGAAATCAGCCAGTGGAACCGTACCCAAGGTTGACGTCCTTGAGTCAGAGAAACCTGCTGTGCAGCCTAGAAATGTAAAAACTGTCTGGCTCTGTCAGGAGATTGTGCTTCCAGGGATTAATTACTGCTTTTTAATTACTGCTTTTCCCCTACAACTCTTTCTTGCTAATCTTTTGTATTTAGGTTTGCCCTAATGGTTAATCAAATTTCAGAGCAGGTGACTCTGCAGAGCTCCAGGTGATTTCCATCTGCCAGGTAGGGCTGGGTTTGCTGTGGCCAAGCTGCAAGGGCACTGCCAACTCTTTGTCTTGGCAGCAGGTAGCCTTTTTGGGTTTGTGTGACAGCACAGGGACAAAACTTGAAAACAAAGTCCATTTCTCTAACAGCCCTTGTCACTGTCTAGGAAAGCAGCAGGCAGGATGCATCTAGTCTGTACCTCTTCTCCCTCTGCCCCAGTCCTATTTTTGGTAGCAAAGCTGAGCTCAGGGGACAGGTGATATTTTAAGAGTTGTCAGCCAGGAGTCTCTTTCATGGTTGCTAATCTTTTCCAACTCTTCTTTCCCAGTAATTTCAATGGAATAATTGTGAAAAATGCACAGGACAATTTTACAGTTTTGGTTATAGTTTAAATGAGACTACACCATCACTGCAGAAAAACTGGCTTTCTCCAAAAAACCACCTCCCTCTGAAGTGATCCATGACTCAAACCAGGTGTTGATTCTTAATTGGAGTCAGCAGCTGAAGAAATACTGTGCAGATTCTGCAAGTTCCTCTGGTGAACACTGGTCCCGTAGTCAGTTGTTACTGACCATATTTACAGTGCCAAATTCCTACAATGACAGAATTCTTATTAATTTTCCTTTAAGAACATCATGGTAGGAAGCGTGTGTGTGTGTGCATGTGTATCTGACCTGGCTGTCTGCCCCAGATGTCCCCTCCAGTTGGGAGAGGAGGAGATTTTTCTTTCAGAAGAACTTTCTAGCATTAAGTGTTCAGCTGTCGCAGTTATTCATACAGAGTGGCTACCTGGAAGCAGCAGTATAAAAAATTGGGTAACAATTTCATTACATGATGTTTTATGGCAACTGCTATTCACCTTTATAAATGAACTGTTCTCTCCTGTATGGCAGAAAAAGGCTTTTACAGTTGGCAGGCTGCTCATAATATTCTAAGGATTATTAAAGTAAGCTCTAGCTGTCGTATAATGCACAATATAATGGCGCGTGGTTTTACATTAATGTGTCTTGGGGGAGGATATTATTTCAGAATGTGTGTTCACATATGGATGGAGTTTGAGTCTTTTCACCCCAGTCAGAATGGCATTCACAGAAAAGGCCCCTGGACCATCATCCCAGCGAGTTCCTTATGAGTAATAAAGCAGTGAGAAGAGAAAATTCCATCAGATCATCAAGGATTTTAAAAAAATACCCCAAAAGCACAATTTTTTTTTTTTCTCGCCTCCTGACTTTACATCTATAAATTGAGGTTGTTCTTAAGTTATTTAGGCTCCCTGCTAAGCACCTCAGCTGCTGGGCTGGAGAGGGGCCTGGCCATGTGTCAGGTCGGTGTTGGAGGGCTGGTGAGCAGCAAAGGCTGTGCAGCCCTGCTGCAGCTGTGTGTGAACCAGGGCAGCTGCCTTCACACAGTGTGTCTCATGAAAGACGTTTGCATATCGAAGGGATTTCAAAAAAAGAGCTGTGGGAACGGCTGGGGAAATGCAAATGGAACTTTTATATTTGCATTAATTAATTAGGCAGCAACCGCACGGAGCATAAGCGCTACAGCTACTGGTATTTTAAAAAGTGTAAAAAATATTTAGGATGAACGTAGCTTGGAAGATGTTTGTCTCCTTTGTCAGACTGAATTAACAGATATGCTGTTGATCTGGTGATAAAATGGAAATTAATATCGCAGGGTGAGACACACGGAGAGCACTGGATTAGGTGAGGAAGAAAATCTAGAGATGGAAACTTAGCAAAGTATTCAGTAGTGGAAAGCAGGTGGCTGTAGGCAGGATCTTGGGGACAGCAGTGAAGCTTTAACCTCTAGAACTATTAGATGTTATAAATTATTCATCTCACCTTTGACCGTCCTGAAAGGATAATTTGTGCATGTTGGTGCAATTCTAAAAACAACAAACAGACAAAAGCCCTGATAACATACTGCTGATATGTGGCGTAGAGGGATCTTAAAATAATCTTTATCCAGGGATTAAGAGTTTCTGATCTAGCACTGACCTGTTTTCAGAGTATTACAAATTCATGGCACTTGCAAAAACAAGACAAAAAGACTATAAAACAAGGGAAAAAGCAGATTTATGGCAGCATAAGTAACCAAGGTAGGTTGCATTGATGAGGAAACTTAAAACTGAAAATCATGCTTGATGAAACCTTTTTTCTAGTCGAGAACCCAAAGCGTGCTTGGGAATCTGCACATAGAAAGTGGCTGGGCCTTTTAAGCCATGTGTGAAAATGTTTATTTCCATTAGGAGTGAAAAATGCAGACCTCCAGATGCCCTCTATAATTTCTCCCCCCTGAAGGAGGAGGAGCCAGGGTGAGATGGAAACACAAACCCTGCTCTAGTCCTTGAGCCTAAATTAATGCCGCTGTTTTTAAGGGCCGAATAAACATTGGGAGTGAATGATTTCTGTGCACAGAAAGCCAGGGAAACTTGTGCTGACACCACTGACTTTGTGAACAAGAAGAAAGTTGTGTATCTCTAGGACTATGGCCATCTGAGGTGGTTAATCATTACTAGATTCATATGGGAAAAAAATAATGATTAAAGCAAATTAAGGGCCAGAAAGTGATTTTTCTTTCATTGCCCAACAGTAATATGTGGGTTTGATTATTTGTTTTG
This sequence comes from Lepidothrix coronata, assembly GCF_001604755.1. Classification (NCBI taxonomy): domain Eukaryota; kingdom Metazoa; phylum Chordata; class Aves; order Passeriformes; family Pipridae; genus Lepidothrix; species Lepidothrix coronata. The sequence continues at coordinate 2,026,466 of NW_016690192.1, forward strand.
GCCTGAGTTAGGGGTTTTTTTGCATATAGTAATAGAGTTAGCATGAAATTTCATCTTTGGTTTGAAGTGCCTGACATCTATATCAAATGATAAATAACACAGACTTTGGCTAGAAGTTCAGTATTTCGTAATTTTGTCTGTAAAAAACATTTTCCATGGTTGATAAGGGAAATATGAGACACCAGAGCAATAAATTTCGTGCTCGTCTTTGCAGTAAAATAATAATCACTTGGGTAATACAGTCTTTTTTTATATATATACATGTCAAGGGGCCTCTAGCTACAAATGTGAGCTGGCTGAAGTGGGGAATCCTCACGTTGTTACCCTTGAACACCCGCACTGGAGTGAGCAGGACCTTGCCTTAATGTGGGTTGACGAAAGCAGCCTTTACACACTGTGAAAGATTTGCAGAGGGGTGATAAACCCTCGCAGACTGTGAGGAGGGTTGCACTCCGGCCTTACGGGCAGCTTGGAATTATTGTCGGATGAGCTTAACTTCCAAAAACGCTCCAGAGATTTGGTAGTGGAGAAACCCAAGGATGCAGCTGCCAGCGTGGTGAGGGGCGATGGCTGCGAGCGGGGCCAGCCTGGGGGTGTGCCAGCAGGGCTGAAGGAGCCCAGCTCAGCTGGTGGGGGGTCATCAGGATCTGTTGAGGGAGCACTTCATGCTCCATCTCTTACTTTGATCCCTCTGGGGATGTCCACTTCTCAGTCAGAGAAATCTGGGCTCTCAGATTCTCATGAATAATAAAGTATTTTTAGAATCACAAAGGTACGAACACACCTTTTTTTTTGACCTGCTGGAGGGGAGAAGACCCTTTGAAAGGGTCAGTGTCCATGTAGTCTATAATGTGACACTGCAACGTGTGCAGCTGTGTTCTTCCATTTTCCTGGTATGTTTGTGTCCAGGGCTCAGTTTGGGCAGGCTTTTAATAGCAATTGGGAGTGAGATGAAAGTGCCAGCAAACAGCATGTTCAGTGCCTGGGCATGGAGCGGCCACTCGGGTTTATTTACAGGACTACCTTACACGTTTTTCAGAGCAGCCACACCAACCCCAGTTTTCTGCCTTCAAAGCATGAAGACGTCATGGCAACACCACCATTTCCACCCAGTTACTCATCTGACAGGAGATTCTTGTCTAGCATGTGAAATTGTAGAAGCCCACAGCTGGCAACTATAAATTCCCGCCTTAATGGGCCATGTCAGACATGTAGCATAGGGCAGCTCTGCTGGGAGGGAACCTGAGACAGGATGCCTGAGGGAGGAGTGTTTCCATGCAGCACTGGCCGTGGGGAGAAAGCATTTGTGTATTTGGCAGGGGAAAGGGGCCCAAGTGGTCCTTCAGGCCTCCCTTCAGGTCTTTGCAAGGAACACCCAGGGCAGAGAGGCTTTGCAATAATGCAGAAGCGGGTTCCCCAAGTACATGGTCCCTTGGTGGTCACTCGCAGAAAGTGCCTGTAAAAGACTAGAATGAGATTTTGTTCTTGTCTGGCCTATCACAGGTTTAGAAGTTATGTTATTCACTCTCCCAAACTTAACCAAAGCCATGGTCGGTTGGGTAGCTGACTGATTGCTTACTTCAGAGCTGTCCAGATGTAATTGTTCTAACTCACAACAGATTCTTATTTAATTGTAGTTCCCTTTTGCTGTATAATGTTTACCGAGGTGATCAATTTGCTGTTGTTCTGGTACAGACATTCACTATCAGTTGCTGTTGCTACTTTCAGACATTTTGAGGGGTTTTTGGATCTTTATTCCTCCTTTTTTCCCCCCTCCTGTGTTTGCCTTTCCTGCACTATGACTTGCAGCCCTGGTTTGGGCAAGGGGAGCTGTTGCCTCCCGTCCTACCCATGTTGGCACCAGCCTGTGCTGTGCCTGTCATTAGTTATACTGCTCCTCTTTTTTTTTCCAAGACATGAAGGAGGGGTGCATCTCTCTCCAAATGCTGAGCGTTCTCTACATCTGTGTCACAAATAAAGGAGGAAGCAGTAATGCTTTCTGCTATTGATTTAATAACCTGTTCAAAGAAGTACAGCAAAGCCCCGGAAAAAAAAGTTACTGAGAATTTGTGGTGTTAAGTTCTTGAAACATAAAACCAGGACCGGGTTCTGCCTCGAGCTCATGTGTTCAGCACAGAGGATCGGCAGCATTTGTGAGGGGAAAAATGCTTTATTTTGCAGGCACCAAAGGATGCAGTCACTTTCTGAATGCTTTATATCTGACAGGTCATCTGTAGGTTCAGCTGGTGCTTTTCTCTATCCAAATGATGATTAGAGAATACTTTAGAGAATTTAAAGCACTAAAAGTCAGCTGATCTAAAAAGAGTTCTGTGAAATACGGTTTAGAGTAGTCGGGAAATTAATCACTTGGAGAACCCCTGGCGTGTTCTATCTTTTGAACCTTCTCATAATTCCTCTGAGTTCTGCCAGGAAATCAGAGGGGGAAATCCTAGTGTAGCTAAATTAAGAGAAGATTGTGGATTCTACCCCACAGCTGAATTGCCAGTGGCATGCACAGTGTTCAGTGAAGAATTGCCAGGCAGACTTGTATCTGTGATTAGCATTTCTCATGAGCAAGGACTTTGCTGTTGGGCGGCACTGGTGAGAGGCTGCACACTCCTCGGGCAGCTTTCTCCTGGCCTTCCAGGAGTCTGGAAGCTGACTGTCCACTTCCAGTGCACCCCAAGAGTGAAATAAGAATGGCTTTATCGGGTTTTCCAAGCGCAGTGTTAAACTCACAGCTGGGCTGTGCCGGGTGTTGGTGACGGGTGAACACTGAGCATTGCCAGAGCAGGAGGCAGAGGGCACAGGAGAGGGGAACACAGCCGTGTTCCTGCTGGGAATATCTGGAGGTGCCCATGGTGGCCCGTGCTCTGGAAGGACATGCATGTTTTGGAAGGTGGTTACTCTGTCAGACAGTGAAATCCCGTGTGTCCCCCACATCAGTGATGAGGGAGCAAGCGGGCAATGGGAGAGCGGTCGGAGGTGACCAGAACAGCCGCACACACTCCTGCTCTCTGCTTGGCCTGCAGCAGTGTCCTCTGAAACATCAGCTTTTGCACTTTCCAAACAGATTAATCAGTGTGTCTCTGATGCAGCAGGTTTATTTTCAGACACATCTATAAGTTGAAGTTTTTTTCTGCTGTTTAAGAAGTACCATCAAAATAGACCTTTTGCAAGAAATTGTCTCCCTGTTGAAATTGTCTCCCTGTTAACAGCAGATTTATGGCTACTGGCCAATACTGTCCTAATAATGTATCGTGTTAAAAATTGGTATTTATGTATCAAAAAATGCTTTAAAAGCAAGTAAATTAAGTACCATGTTGATATAAATGTCAGTGAAAATATCTGACCTAAAGTTCATTAATATTCAAAAGAAACTTCTGAGAATGTGGTAGAGGAAGGACTGCATAATAGCTATACATTGCCTAAATTTTCTTCGGAAAATATATACCTTAAGCATTTCAGCAGTTGAAGTCCAGCTTGGGAGAACCCATAAAATTATATTAATATATGAGAAGAAATTTAAAACTTGGGTTACTTACTTAAGCTATTCTTCTTATTGTTCAGGTGACATTTTTTTAACCCACAAGAATTGAATCTACAGTTCTGGATTGGACCTTATGTGGCCCAGAACAGCTCACGTAAATTTTAGTCATTACTAAACAAATAAAACCTTCCTTTCTAAAACTTAAGAGTAGGCAGTACCCTCATCTAAGCAAACAGTTCTTCCTAAATGTAAAAAAAAAACCCCATAGATTCTGCTTTTTGTTGCACATGCTGGGGGCTCTCCCTCAGCCCTTATGTTGTTCAGTTCCCTACCACAGCAGTTTACCAGGTCCCTGTAAGGTTTATTTGCCTGCTGGCACGTGCAGTTTGTTGTCCGGGTATCTCATGTATGAGCAATTCCTTGAGATCAAAAGCATTTGCAGAGAACAACCACGAGCAGCTCCTTGCTCAAATACTGGCCTCAATTCTTTATCCCATTCTCAGTATAATTATAGCCCCAAAATTGCAAAGTAGGAGTGGGAGTTCATACGAATATTTGTAGGACTAAGAGAGGAAAAATTGAATGCCGAGTTCTGTGCTATGAAACGGTAGGAAAGCCTCTGTGGTAGTTTTTAACGGAAATATTTTAATTTTAGGAGCAGGTCCCTGTTCCTGTGTATCACCCAACTCCAAGCCAGACCCGGCTGGCCACACAGCTGACAGAAGAAGAGCAGATCCGGATAGCGCAGCGGATAGGCCTTATCCAGCACCTACCTAAAGGAGTCTATGATCCCGGGAGAGACGGCTCCGAAAAGAAGATCAGAGAGTAAGTCCCAGTCACACGTGGCTGTTGCCTTGCTTTGTGACACTGCCCTGGGAAACCTGATCTTGCCATTCTGTTTCTGCCTTCTTTTCAGGGGCTGTAGTTTAACGTAGCTTTCTGAAAAAGGAAATGGCCATGCAGAAGGCTGATGTTATGAGTGGCATCCCCGCCTGTGACAGTGGGGTGGAATTCAATGAGCTTTAAGGTCCCTTGCAACCCAAACTATTCTGTTATTCTAAGGCTCTTGCCTTTCTCCTATGCAAGGATACTCCTCACAGTATCTACAAATACTAAAGTCATCCAGGAGTAGATAGTACACTATTTTTCATTTCCAGTTTGGTAACAGCAGCTTCAATATTTTATTTTTTTTTCCCCCCCCAGATGTGTCATTTGTATGATGGACTTTGTTTATGGGGACCCTATCCGATTTCTGCCGTGCATGCACATTTACCACCTGGACTGTATAGATGACTGGTTGATGAGATCCTTTACCTGTCCATCCTGCATGGAGCCAGTGGATGCAGCACTGCTTTCATCGTATGAGACTAACTGAGCCAGGGTTTCTCTACTGAACCTCCAAGGAGACCATCCACTTCAATGGGTTTGATCCTTTTGTCATTCAGCCCAAAGAGCCAGGAATTAGGAATTAAGATCATGCACAAAGTATACATTTCCTAATAAATAAATAAAAAAAAATATTCCTGAATGGCTGCAAATATTGGAAAACATAGTATTTTAGAGACTATAGAAAAGTAGGTTGTTATTTTTAATGTAAAGCCTTGACCCACCATTGTCTTTTAATGTTTGTTCTTACACCCATATATAGGAATTGTGTAAAGTGTTACAGCAACTGTAAATGTTTAAACTGCGTGTATCCAATTTTATTAGCAGCAAGATAAGAGTATTTTTTTCCTAAATAAAGTAACCAGTTTTGTTCTGATTCTTTTCACAAGTCCTGGCATTTGGGTCAAGGCTTTATTGAAATCTACATTTTATAACACTGGCACAAAGAAATAGTTTTAAGCTTGTTTGCACAGTTCTTTTTCTTTTTTTTTTTTTTCATTGGAGATGGAATTCATTGCCTTAGGTCTTTTTAATAGTGTATTGTTATTGTTGGGCTGGCTCTATGCTTGAAAACCAGTTTATTTATAACCTGTTAAAAGTGCTATATTTTGTTTGCAGTTAGGAATATGCAGACTTCAAAGTGATCTCCTAGCTTGTAAGCAAACTGAGATGCATTATCCCTTTTCTACTAGTGATACAGAATATGAAGATATAAGACCTACAGTGAAACTATGGTTTCATGGGTTTTTATAACTTCCTTTGGTTTTGATGAAATAACAGTCCTTAAACTTTAATATGTGACCTTTAACTTGATCACATTAAAAGTGGGCCGGATGAACAATAAATAGTTAAGCTGCCATAACTGAAAAAAAAAAATATATATATATTTGGAACTAATGTAGTGTTAGTATTGATCACTTATTCTACTTTTTTCTCCCTAAAGATGGTTGTCTTGGATCATAGCAAATGGATACTGCATCTCTCGTTCTTGTAGTCCTTAGGTTATCAGAAGTTAAGAATAAACATACTGTATCTCAGTCTCCTGTATTAAATGTATCTGTTGAGCCCTGCTGGCTGACACACCAGTCCACCAAACAGGAAAGAACTCATAGAGGAGAGAATTAGACTTTGTTCTGCACATAAATGCAAAGTTTATATAAACCCAGACTGTCAAGAGTAGCAGTGGAGGGGGCAAACAGTCCTGCTATAGCCAGAATGACACAATTAGCTGGTTCCTGTAGCAAACAGTATGTGCTTGTTAAGAGAGGCTCTGGCAAAGATTGTAGCTGTAAAGACCTTTTTCCACTTAGCATGATTTTTTTTCCTTTTTTCTTCCCCCCCCTTGATGTACCTACTGTGACCTTTATACATTCAGTGCCACCCTGATATAGTGACAAGCAATCTCAAGTTAACCACAGCAAATTGGGGATGTTCTTGACTGTGTTTCAGCTACAGTTTTGAGTACTTGATACAAAAAGTTGTGTTTAACAACCCAAGTCCTCTGTGGACTTACTGCATTTACAGTGTAGGAGAACTGTGCAGGTTACGGATAACTGGTCAGCAAAATGGAGTCAACATGTTTGTTTGTTATCCCTGCAGCTGACAGCACCCTGCTCCCTTAGAGAAGAACTCCAAGGAGCAGTCAGAAGGAACTGAAAACACTCTGCAGTTCCAGATTCACTCAAATGGCCACACTTTTATCTATTTATCTGGACACAATGTTTTGCTGAATTCATACATACTTAATTACATGGATCAAAATCTGGGAAGAGAGACCTGAAGTTGTGCAATATCATTGTTCCTTTTCATCATTCCATGTGTGTTCCTTTGTGTCCTCCTTTTTTGTCTGTTTGTTTCAGGGGTTGGGTTCTTTTTTTTTTTTTTTTTTTGGTATAACAATGTCCACATTAAGTATTCATTTCTTTATCTTGTTAAAACTGGCAAATGAACAATTTGAAAAAAACCAGTGTTGTCATGGTGGTATTAGTCTTTATTTATTACAAGACTTGATTAAGAAAGATTTAAAAGAAAGGAAGTGATGGATTACTGAGCTGAATGCTTTCCTAGGCACTCTGTACAGCTGAACTTTTAACACTGATACACTTACTGGGCTAAGGGAAGAAATTCCTTTCATTAAAATACTTGTTAAATAGCAAAAAGGTGTGAAGGGCTAAACCTAGAGCAGATTACACAAAAACATTCCAAAAAGTTTAAATTTTACCTTAAAGACAAATATGTAAATATAACAAATAAATCAAATAATTTTTCAAGTTTTTAGGTGCAGTGCTGTTCTGGATGATTTCTAATTCAAAGAAGAACTGATTTGAACTTAATGCAAAGTAATGTATAACCTTAATTTTAGCTACAGTTGTGGAACCAGAACTGTGTCTTAATTCTACCATCTATAAGATGATTTACCTCCTGTCTCAGAGTAGTCTAATAAATTACTCACACTTCAAACACATTAAGTCCATTTACAGCACAGCTGTTTCCCAACCAGAGCCTGCTGGGAAGGGCTGGCTCTGACTCACCTGAACCTCTTCACCCATAGCCCTTCCTATGCCAGGGCTGTATGTTTTGGGGTGGGCAGGCCCACAGGAAAATGCCTGCAAAGTGATTTGAAGGAAAAAACCAACAAAACAAAAACCCCTCTTACAGCTACTGTGTGCAACCACCTGAGTTTGTAGATGCCTCTTGCATGCTACAGGAATTACCACGTTAATCATTTCACATCTAAGGATGATAATCCTCATTACCTGTTGGCAGTTCATTATGTAAATCTGGGAGAGAATCATAAAATACATAAACAAACAAAAAAAAAGCCAGCCCAGAGAATTTCTTCGTGAGGAGCTGGTGGTGTAGAAGGGCTTGAGCCACAAAAGGGTTTAAAAGTTCCTACAGTCCTGCAGTTCCCCAGGGCTGAAAGCAATTCCGTGTTTGGAAGGCTGACAGTGTCCTTTTGCAGTGGCAGGAGGGTACATTTCTGGGATAAGGGATTAGGAAATACCTGAACTTACTTCAGTTGCCACAGTTTCAGGGCTTTGACATTTCCTGTCCTTGTGCAATCGTGGTAAAGATGAAGATTCCTTTGAGTTTTAGACTGTCAGTGAAATAAGTAACAACATGGCTGAAACCAAATGTACAGGGCCTCTCAGCAGTTAAATCCTGGATTAAAATGGACTCAGAAACAAAGTGGATGTCAGCTGATATCGACACAGTTTGTTACAGACACCACATTTTATTAAAAGCATTCATTCTAGCTGACAACCTATAAAACACATGAATAAGATCTGTTCAGAAGAACCCTTCTTGACTTAATACCCAGAATAAAAATTAGTTTCAAGGATTAACTTCTGCTTTTATATAGCACTTAACTTTGAAGAATATAATTTATGCTAACCATCCCTTGCAGATTATCTCACATTTAAACCTGTTCTGGGATAAGAGTTCAAGGGCTTTGGAAGCCTTGGTATGAAATGCAAAGTTAATGCCTTGTGATAAAAGAACAGTTTAAACATACTCTGCAAAAGCATCTTTTTGATTTAAGCAAAAGAAATAACTACATTTTCATGCTAGCAACTGATTTATTACAACATCCACTCTGCACTGATACTTTGCTAAGAAAAGCTGCAGAGAGGAGTCTATAATGAAAAAATTCTTTGTGCAAAAGGCTGTCTGTGTTCCCAGCAGCACAGAGGTATGTGCTTACTCAGCAAGAGGGGCCCAGCCACACCAACTGCACACAAAGAGCCCCCAGCCCTCCCCTGTCCTCTCAGTTGGAAAACAAGCAGCAGTAACTTCATAAACCTGTTCTTTGCAGCACCAACCCCTCCAAAACATTTGTCTTTATTTCAAATAAGGCATTTCAACACCTCTGCTCACAACAGTGAATGCTCCATTCACCACACACATCACTGGCTGCCCACACCGAGCACTTTTCCTGGCCCCACTTTTAGTCCCCAGATGCACTTTGGTCGGGTTCTCACTGCACAGTGACAGACAAACTTTTCAAAAAGCTTTGGCTACAGAGCCTGCTACCACTGTGAGTATGCATACAGAGATGGTTTGTGTATATCTATATATGCTTTCTGTGTGTGTGTGTGACAGATCAGACATTGATAGACCTTTAGCAAAGGCACCATGCATGGAATTCCTGCTGTTCCTTAGAAATACCAAGAAGTATTTGCACCAGTGATGAGCCCAGCATCAGAGAATGGAAACCTAACCCACGACCCAGGTATGCACAAGCCATAAGAACAAAAGCCAAAGCAAATTTTTCACAGTAACAATCAAACCATTGGAATAATCTCCCCAGAGACGTGTTAGATCCCCTAACACTGGACACTTCTAAGATTCAGCTGGACTGGGTGCTGGGCCACCTTGCCTGGACTGGGCTTTTGGCAAGAAAGGTTGGACCCTGAGGTCCCTTCCAACCTGGTATTGTATCATTCTATGACTGAAATACCAAAACACTAACTGGCCCTGATGTCTGCTTCTAAAAATAACATCTGCAGCTGCCCAACAGAGGCCGTGCAACCTTGGGAGCGATGACAGCAGAGGAAGATGACATTGAACATGATCCCTATGTTCTGTGACCCTCCAGAGTTGCTTCACCTCCCCACAATGATTTACTGAGCTCCACTGACCGTCAGAGATACAGGAGCAGAGGCAGCTTCAGGCACCTCATACCAGCACCTTCACCAACCCCAGGAAAAGCACCACGTTCACAAGGACCAGCTCATTGTAGAACTGCACCTGTGACATTGTGGACACCAAGCACGGCCCCCGGGGCTCCAGCACTGCAGGCAAGCAGCCTGTAGAGCTCCTGCACTAAGCAAGTTGTTCCTCACCTCCACACCCTGTGTGCTGCAGGATAAAAGGAAGTGAGAGGAAAACTGCTCAGAATATTGCAGCCTCTACTTATCTTCTCTTTCTCACCACATCACTATGGTACTTTTAGGCCACAGACCTAAAACTGCTGTTGCTGTACTTGTCTAACACGAGATAAACTTTTTTCTCTCTTTTTTTTTTTTTAGTTGAATCAGCCCATAAAGAACACACACGGGGTTATGACTGCTCTGTTTTGTATTCTTTCTGTAAAACAGTCAAGGAGAAAGAAAGCAGGTAGGCTTCACTGCAGTGCATAATTCTAAATAAACATTTAGCCAGCAATGAAGGTAAGTAGGTCTAGAGATTTAAAAACCCCAGAAAATAACGAAGCCCAGTCCTACAGAGGCATGGTTGAATTTGAGCAAACGCCATGCAGAACTTTACCACAGTGCAATGCAGGTATTTATTAGCTCTGTGCTGTTCATAAATCTTGGAGACAGGGATTGACTGGGCATGTTTTTAAATGAAAGTATTTGTGACTTTTTTTTTTAACACCTGAAGCAAACCTAGATAGCATCTTAAAGATGCTTTAAGATGACAAATCATTCAATTAAAACACTTGCTGGTACACGCTTTGCACATAATCTACCACCAAAATGTATTTGCAGAACATAATGAGAAAAGAAGCAAGTTCATTTCTAGTCTGTTCAGGTTTCCCAATCTCGTTCATCAGTGACGTTGCCAACCATTAACCACTTTCCTGTGCAGCAGTAAACAACATGACTCACCTCTTTATCTTCTCCTCTTCCTCCCAGAGGGCGAACTGAGTTGAATGTGTTGCTTTGGTCATTTCATACACATTTGCTTTGCTGCCATGTTTTTATGCTTAAGAAGGCAAAGAAATGCATCTTGCAGGTGCATGTGGAGGCTGAGTGTTGTATTTAAAGCCATGGGAGTGCTTTTGTGTTCTGGGGCTGACCTCTAGGAAAGCCTTGTCTCCTACAGAAGAGCATTGCTTGATCCTTCTGTTCTGCCAGAGGCACACAAGCTGTCACAGCTGTCAGCCCATGAGCTTTTAGTAGCCTTGGACCTAGGCTGCAGATAACTAAAAATACCAAGGCACTCAGTATAGAATTTAATTCCAAAACCAGTGTGAAATGGGAGGAAATGCTTCATATGATCCTGCTCTATGCTGCTATATTTTATAAAATGCAGTTTCCTAAGCCAAGTTTTGAATGTGTAAACAACCTGAGGCCAGGCACAGTTAGGAGGGGACAATCTTTAAACTAACCATCCATGACAGCATGTGCTAATTGTAGTTCACAATAGAACTGCATATCAGTAATCAAAGCAGGCTCCTATGCCACTGGTTTAGTTGAGCAATCATAAGTGGGTGTTTCGAGATAATAGTAGTTGTATCATGTTTGTGACTTCATCAAAATCTCTTCTAATCATCGAGAAAACCTGTGACCAGGTTCAGCTTCGGCCCACCCTTCTTGATCCAACAGGTTATATCTCATCTCCTTTTATTTCCAGGAGCTGGGAGTTGATGCAGATGCACCTCATCAGACCTCAGTGGGAGCTGCTGGCTTTTCAGCTCATCTGCCCCCTCAGTTAAAGGAGAGACCCTACATACAGGGATTCCACATAACACATCTAATGATAAAAGTGATGCTCATTTCATTGCTTTTCCCTTCCTGCCCAGCACCACTTTCAGGTGACAGCAATATCTCACATGGCCACTGCTGCAGACATCCAGGAGTATGAATTTCTGCCCCTCCTCGGTCACTGGCAGGAAACTACTTACCAGTGTTAATAAAAAAACTACATAGAAAAAGAAATATAGTTTGTAGGTTTTATGATAAAGGTCCTACCAAGTCCAGAGAGCTCTTTTCTGGCATATGGGTTAGTAATTTTTGTCTTTGGGTAACATCTCTGGCTTTGCTGAGGACCAGGAAGAGCTGATTGTGGCAATTGTTGGCTAAAGCCTGGTACACAGTGAGGTTTCTCAAGTATCACTCAGTTCAACATTTGAAAGCAGAAGGTAGTGCTCCTTCTGCAATTAAGTGCTCCTGCAGTACTGCTTCCATTTCCTGAATCTTAGGCCATGCTCCAGTCTCTGATTTGTGATTCCATTAGAATATCCGCTATTTTCCACTAAGTGAACACACTGAACTCTGAGGTTGTTTGAGAACTCACACCAATTGTGCTTTCCCTAATTCACTGCACTCAGGACCTCCAGGCTGATGAAGCAATTCCCTGTTCTGGAAAGCTGCTCCAGGCAGAATGCAGTAGCCTCAGGAAGAGCAGTGGAAAAACAATCCCAGCATCGACCTTCCAGCCCAGACTGACACCACGGAGTTCTTGATCCCCACCACGGAGGAGCACCAAATGAAGTGAACTGATGAGCAAAGTCATGGTGGGCAATTCAAAATGTAACACACTGAAAAACTTACACAGTGGCAACGTACCAGACCTTCCACTCATCCTTTAAGCAAGCAAAGTGCTACTTTCCTTTAGTGAATTCATATTATTAGTCCATAAATCCTTGTTGCATCAGGAAGGTGACTATTTCCTCTTGCTTGGGAGCCAAAAAGAGTGAAAGATCACAGTGAACTACCAAGTCCTCAGCTGAAGCTGGAGATCAGGTCCACAATGTCACTGGTGCTGGTGTTCAACCAAAGCTGACTATGAAAATCTTCTGAAGGCTATGAAAACCTTAGGAAAATCTTGGGATTTTCATGGCTGCAAAGCCTCAGGGAAGCTGGCTGTGTATTGCATAGTATGTCCTTTGTGCAGTGTATCTATGATCAGGGGAAACTCTGTTGTGGGTGAAATTTCAAAGAGGTTTCAGTGGCCTTGAGAAATGAATCTACACTCAGAAGGATTGTTCACTTTCTGCAAAGTAAAATTTATGCTAATTTCCACATGGCATTATTACGTGCTTAGAAGATGCTAAGGCTGCCAAAAATATTTGAAAAGGACACAACTAGAAAAAGAGGCATTATATGCAATAATAGAACAAGAAACTTTTTTATTCTATACAAAGAATGGCTGAGTTTTTACACTGAAGTTTTGATGTGCTGCACGTAAATAGCGTAACTGTTTATACTGAATTTTATCTGAATTGAGAAATTTATCTGAACTGAATTTATCTGAGAAAGTCACTTTATAAAAACACATTCTTCACCTATGATTTTGACTTGGAAAGGCTTTTATAAAGGGTGTCTGTTTTTAAGACAATGCAAGTTCTCCTTGTTGAGGAACAGGTGGTTCTGTCTCCTTGCATATTATTTTGCCATTATAAAACAATGTAATTTCCTTAGAGAAGGTAAAAGCAGAGCTATAAACTGTTGATTTTCTCTTCTGCTGGGAACAATCACTTTAGAAAGGACATTCACTGTGAGGTACATAGATATGAATCTTCCTGGCAAACATCTCCATTGGAGAAAAAGGGCTGTCAGAAGACCTCCCATCTCCACCCATCAGAATGGGTCATGGGGAAGAAGCTCTTTCAAAAGGGAGGTAGAAGTGTGCCCCAAAAACCCATAGGCTTACAAACATAGAACTAGCCTGGAGAACAATAAATATGAGTCAAAGCTGTGTTGCAACTGACTTCACCAGTTTTGCAGCAGTTCCATGGCAGCCAGCATTGGAAAGCAGACCCAGCTCATTGCTCTACTCCCAAAGCCAGTTACATGGAAAATCTCCCAAAAGATCAATAAAGAGCAAAAAGACAAAGGGCTCCTTTGTACCAAGGGAACCTCCTCCAGCCCCAGCTTCTTCACACAGGAAGCATTGGCCTCTTTCAACATGGACATCTCCAGCTGGGCAGCCCTAAGGACACCCATCTTAAAGAACGGAGTGTCACAGGAACCCCTGTATCGCTGTGCAGCCAGAGCAATATTGTTGTTTCTTAAATGACCTTCAAGGACTTGTGCTTTAAATTTGATATAAACTTCAGATCATGTTCATTGTGGCAAAAACATTTTCTAAGAACTCTGCGTGGTCAAGGAAGAAGTGATGCAGTTTTATACTGTCATCACCTTTCCCCCCCACAATCCTCAGTAAATTATTCAGCTGCTAGAAGCAGCGGACTTGACAGGAAAACCAAATTAAAGTCAAGGTACCAGCATAAGGGAGACCATTCTTTTCACCAGCAAGTTTTTTAAAGAAGCAAAATGTGACTGGCAAAAGCTGGTAAAAGGGAATTTCCCATGCACAACTAGAAACGCCCAGGATCCAGAGCTCCTCCCCGATGTGTTCCACGTGCACCGAGGTTTTCTCACACCGTTCCAACAACGCAGGTACTGGGAAAAAGCGATGCTTCCTTCTCAACTGCTGGCAGCATGGATCCAAACAAACATTTAGAGCTAAATGAGATTAAATCCATGAAACCTGAAGTTTTGTTGTTTGGGGTTTTTTTTTCAGTTGTTCCCCTCTCTCGCTAAGCAAAGCTACAACATAATGTTGCAAACGCAAGAAAAAGGCACACGATTGAAAACTGAATGACACAGATGTAAATATTCAAAAAGCCACTGCTGGAAAAACAATATTCAGGGTTATATGGTTGGTTTGAGAGGTTTTTTGCCATGTTGTTACGCGAGATTAACGTTTTATGCATCACCTTTAAAATTTTAAGTTATTTGGCTTTTCACTGACTTGAAAGAGAGGGAAAAATAACTCTAAAGTGTCAGTAATTTTCTGCACCAAAGTTTGCAACAAACGGGACATCAAAGAGGAAAAAGTTACGACACTGCTGAGGCTCCAGAGTGCATTCCATTTTCTGGGGCGGATTTGGCTTGGTGCAGGGCTGCTTGAATCCTGAAATGTGTCCTTGTTTCCATGGAGTAATTCTTGTAGTTTTGTCTAAAACAAAAGCAGATCCACTGTGATGAATATATATATATATATATATATTTAAAACATTTTCAAGTTATCTTTGTATTACTGTTTTAAGCAAAATAACTATAGACAGAAAAAAAGCCTTTCTTCACAAGCTCCTTTGCTGCCTACTCTAAAATACAAGGCATGTGTTCCTGGCCAAACAATGCAGTTCTTTGTTCTTTATTTGTAGTGCCACTGTCTGGCAATTACCAGAAAAATATAGCTTAATAAGAAATTGAATCTGGTCCACTCAATCAAAATATTGAGTCCATATTAATTATCTGTAGCACCCACTTAGTTTACATTCAGAAATTAGATTTCCTCCCCCCTCAAAATATAACTGACAGATTTGAATACAAATATTTTCAGCATTTTAAAAAATAATTTTAATAAAGCAGACTCAATTCATCAGGGCCATTTCAAGAAAGTAAAGGAGGGGCAGGGAAGAGAAAAAAGAAAGAGAGACAGAGAAGCTGAACCAGAAGAGGCAAACACTCCACCTCCATGCTATGGTTGCCAATGATGTGCACTGTGTGTTGGAAGTAAAGCCAGACAATTTGCTGCCCCAGAAGCTTGGAAAGAGAAAGTGGGCACACATGAGGCTCTGTATCAGCTTTTGAGGAGGAATACACCAGGCCCAAGGAAAAACTGGCAGGACTTCCACCACACACATCTAGTGGCTGACTCGGCTCGGCACTGTCACCTGCCTATAGTCTCCAGTAGCTCTGTCATGCTCTAAAAGAGTTACTGGAACATTCAAAGAATCTGTATTATCATGGAAAAGCTTATATAAAAAAAGAAAAATTGCCCCAGGACCACATAGAAAGTGCAGATCCTACTTAATAGGAATTAACATGTCAGCTCCTGCAGGATGGATACAGAATCCAGATACCAAAGAGGGATTAGACCATGTTAATTTTCTTTTAGAAGATATTTGTCATCTTTACAGAAACATAACATTAAGTATTAAGCTCTGTATACCTTAAAAGCATTTCAGTTCAAAATTCATAATTCCAACCAAGCATGGTATCTGTCACTATGGCAGTCTCTTGCTGAAAACAAGGAATTCCACACCCATGCTACACCAGCTTATAATTTTATGTATGCAACACCCAAGAGGCTGACTGAGAAAAGGAGGTGACTGGGTTCTGCTGTGTGCTGATCTAAAACCCTTTGGAGTTTTTTTTCCTTAAATTAAGTAGATTTTGTCATGCAGAGTTAGTACTTCTCATCAGCACGCTGATATTCTTGTTTGTAGCTCACAGCCAAACAAATAGAAACACTTCCATGCATGACCAAGCCAAAACTGTTTATCATCTCGTTCCACTCTTTCTCCCAGAGTTGAAAATTCCAGCCAGCAGCAGTATGTGGATTTAGGTCAAGCAAATCAAGCGTCATGCACCAGCCAAGTGCTCGCCTGCTCTCCTGCCAACTGCAAACATAATTCTGCACTCCCGAAACCCACCGCGGCCAACGCGCTTCTCCCCCTCGAGGCTGCCAAGACATTCAGTTTGTAGCTGAAAGCTTATAAATCAAAGCATTTTAATGCCACAGGTGGAAGTGTAAGGACTGCACCTTTTTTTAGGACTGACTGAAACACCAGGGGGGGGTTTTGGGGTGGATCGTTGTTTCTGTGGGGGTTTTTATATCATTACAGCCTCCACGAGTTCTTTGGGCCCAGCAAGTCTGAGTATCAGCTTTCATACACTGGGCAACAACAAATTTTTTCAGAGCTGCAGTCTGCTGGTGCTCCCCTTTAAGCCAGACACCTTCCCTTGAGGGGATCTGGGACACTCGGAGCTGTCAGGGAAAGGTGCAGTGGCCGAGCAGCAAGAGACAGAAGTTCCAGCTGGAACAAGCAGCTCCGAATCATTATTTTCTAGATCTCTTTTTACTAGAGATTTGAACAAAGAAAATTAGGACAGGAGAGGCATGTTTAGAGGAATGTGAAGCCAACTGAAACACTTTCCATTGCACTTTGCTAATGCAATTTTTGCTGCTCTTAATATCTTCCATGAGTTTACAAGCACAAGCAGAGCAGATTAAGGATTGCAATATTTTAATTTTTGTGCTGACAGGCTTTTGGCATAATCTTTGGTAGGCTGATTCGCCACTCTGTCTTGCAGAGAGGACTGATTTGGAAAAAAAAAAAACACCAAACCATAAAAACTCTATCTGACCTCTCTGGAACTGGGGGCAGACACCAGTTTTGTAGCTGCTCACACCTGTGGCAGTGACTCTCTGCACTGGGAAGGTGCAGACATCTGGACTCATTCAGGATCCAGAGGGGTGAACTACCCCTGCTGCTGCTTGAAGAGGGCGAGTGTTGTTTGGGTTGGATTCCCTCTCTCCCCACCACTGCCAAAATTTTGGCTCAGCATAGAAGGTTCAGACAGAGGCAAACCCTGTATTTTGTTAATTTTATAATAAAGAACACACACGATCAAGTCCAACTCCCTGATAAACCTACTTTGCTAGAAAAATCAGTCACATAAAATAGCAAAAGTAGGTGGTTTAGTTGCTTTTCAGATGCAGATGAAACAATACAAAGATACTAAATGCAACCTGAAGCGTTATCTTAAGTGTATTTCATCAAGGAACAGGCCCTGCTAGCCATTAATTAAAGTAATGCTATTTTAGCCATAACACAGAGCTTTGATTTCATTTTATACATCTTTTATGAATAAGTAAATATTAAGATTATTACATTTTGTTACACATGGATTATTTCTTATGGAAGCCTCTGACATTTCAATTAACATATTTAAATTTTTTTTTGCTCTTCTCAGAATTGATGTTTAAGACCCAGACTGAACAAACCTAACACCTACCACTGGCAAAGTCAAACCAAAACTAAGGCATGCATCCTTCCTCTAAAAAATTGAAATGAGTTTCCATGATATTAATGAAATGTTTCTGCTTCCTGCTAACCAGTAAAATACCAAACTGACTCATCAGACATCAACACGGGCTTTTCACTTACTTTGCTTTTTCCAGAAGTTTTATTGCTTCTTCTCTTCTATCTTGGTCTAGATACAGTATTGCCAACTCCAGCAAGGCATTTGGAATTAGATAATGATCATATTTTATCTTCTTCTCACTGCATTGGAAGAGAAATAGCCTGGAGACCTTGAAATGATATATTGTTTCCCTCATTTAACAGCTCCATACACGAATAAGCAGGAGATTAGCTAAGATCAGAAGGAGCAATCAATCTCTATTATGACACTTGTCATGTTCTCTACCCCAAGATACCTTCCGGGTTATTAAATGTGTATTTTGCATAAGCATCCTACACAATATGTACAATCTCAGGATTAGAAAATAAAGCCTCTATTATCAGGGAAGTGTTAGAAAAGATGACAATATTATGAGCTGTATCCATGTGAACTGACAAGAAGAGAGGCCATTAAGTGTAATCATGCTGCCACCTGTCTCTGCAAACTGCACTTGGCTTTTTGGGTACAGCTCCTTCATGACTGGGAAGAGGAAGGGGGCAAAAAAAGGTAAGTGGTATCTTAAAAAATTTATGCATCTATAGTCCCCTAAAAGGAGAAAATACCTCAATAAAAATTGCAGATTTGAAATTCTTCAACACATGGCTAAAAAGACTGGGAATTAAAATTGAAATTCCTTGAAATAAATACCAAAGGTACTGCAGTCCTCTCCCTTCTATTCATATCATGGCTGCATCTCCTCTTACTTGAAACTCAAGAGCTCTCCTACATGCCAGGTATGAAAACTTACTTTAAATAGATGTAATTAAAATGTTCTTCTGCTTCTGAGATCTTGCCCAAATGCTTGAGGCATAATCCCTTTAACAGCTTTATCACACACCGGTCATCTGCTAGTAATTCTGTAGCTGCAGGATGGAGTAAATGGCACATTTTAGAAAACTCTAGAACAGAAGAGACTTTCCTACCCCGTAGGGAAACTTCTACAAAGGCAAGTGTGAGCACAATCCATTTATTGGGTCACAGGGCAGAAGGAACTAATTGGTGAATTTAATTTAAGGCAGAGACAAACAAACATCAACCTTTTCATAAATCAATCAAACTTTGTCTAAAAATTGTTGGGCTGTTTTTTCCTTCCCTACTCCCACTGAAAGGCTACCCCACTGTTCTGACATCCAAAAACTAATTTAAGGTGTTAATTTTGTAAATACTGAGGCTCAATTTGTAATCTCTCAACCTTTATTGCCCTTTAGTAGGTACAGCTCTTCTTCCTTGACTTCTAGTCACATGGCCTATTCGTAGGCAAGTGTTTTAACAATTCTCCACCTTTGCTTGGCTAAAAAAAAATATATATGAAATTTGCTACCTGCACCTTGGATCTCATCTTCCTACCATACCTTCTTTACACCTCTTCTGAGTATTTACTTCTAATTATGAGTGCCTGGTTCAAAGTCATTACTATCAACACTCTTCCTTCATCAGAACATTTCTGCACATTTCAAAGTAAACATCTGGCTTTTCCATAGCCAATCCGTATAGGCAGCTTAATCTTAAAGTTTACAAGCAAAATCTACAGTGTGCTTAATCATTTCCAATTCATGAAATCCTAACTAAAAAGAATTTCTACAAAATGTGTGATACTGCATCTGATGCTACTGAATGTCATCCTGTTTTCACTGCTCCAAGCCTTACCTGGTTCTTCACTTATCACTCCAGCTGATTAAATGCTGACACAGACTGCACGAAACAGCTGCTTCCCTTTGGAGTACTGAGTCGGAGGCCTTGGTCCTACAGTTGGAGTCACTTCTATTGCAAATTCCCACAAAGGCTCCTACATACATAAGTCACCAAAACAAATCCCAGGGAAGATGCCCAAAGACTATCCAGCAAACTAACTTTGAAGAAACAGGCAAGAGGGCAAAGGTTGACACACTGAGTATGTGCACAGTGAGATGACTCAAGGCCATGGAAGAATTATTTCATAAGAATTAAAAAAAAAAAAAAACACCAAACCAACAGTTGCCTCCTCTTCTGGACATCTGTCCCAAGAACACGTCCATAGGCATGTATTTTCTCTGCTTATATCCTACAGACTGCCCCGGACTGTGTCAGCAAACATTTAGGAACCTCTGCTAGATGCAAACCTGATATGCATAATTGTATTTCTAGATGTTACTTCTGCTAAAAGCCTTGCTTTTACATCTTACTTGGTATAATGTGCTAGAAGCACATCCTCAGATGCATCTTTTTATACTGCTAGAATCTTTTAACAGTAACTCAGAGAAAATACTTGAATACATAATAGCTTAGCTCCGAATCCTGTCAGGAAAGCTCAAGGAAAGCACAATGCTTGGAAACAGCAAGTCAATATTTGGAACAGGCAATACTTTAAATTGTTGGTGTGTTTGAAATATATCCCACTTTTCGATTACATGTCCTCACAGTGTTCTATAAACATGAATCAGCTACAGATCCCTGCAAAATCCAACCTTATCCACAACTTGTCAACTGAGAAAAAAAAGGGGAACGGAGAAATAATTCGCTTACTCGAAATAATGTAACAAAATGGGTGACAAAGAAAGTGAAAGGGTCAAAGGACTTTTCCTAAGATGTCACCTTCACTGAAAATATTTTCCCTGCTCTCTTGTGCAATTAATTAAAAATAAATAATTTTAGCCAGGCTTTCAGGCAACTCTCTCAAATCTTGTGTAACAGACTGTGCACACGAAGACCAAGGCCCTAGAAAAGACTGCAATGCAGTGTTTTAGCCTATATTCCTTTGTCAACAGGGGCTTGATCCTTTTGCAGGAAGGTGGTATATAATAGTAATAAGATCAAATATTGAGCAAGGGAAAGCTTTGTGAGAAAAGATGTGCAGACTGGTTGTACTCCCACAGGAGCTGTGAAAGGCTGACAAGAAATAAACATCAATTCCACTTTCTCATGTATAGCTAATTAACAGACTGACAGAAAATGTGGCAGCAGAGCCTGTTTCAGTTCAATCCTATCTTATGCTCATTCATAGTGCAAAGGAGTCCATCCTTGATATCCCAGATTTCTATAGTATTCTGGTGACACCAGACCATTCAGCCCAAGGTCACACCATAAACTGGCAGCACTTTTTAAAACACAAGACCAACTTGTCTCCTATTTATTCTTCAAAATTGAAATACAGTATCTGAGGCTAACAAAGCTTCATCATCCAAATAACCAAGCCAACACATGCTCTGATTTTGATCTACCAAAATAAACAGTCCTTTAATACATGTCATAAACCATTCCTAACACACATCCACACATCTGTGGATGGAAAATCACTTGCTATTATTGTAAGTTATTGCTATATTAAAAATAAAAAATATTCCTATCTGCATAAACAGTTTATGGTTTCATTATCTATGTTCCTCCTATGATCCCATTAACTTCACTAATGAGTGTTTCTCTCTATTCACAGATAATATCTTTAGCTATTACACTATAAAATAACTGGTTAAACCCTATCACTGATTACCTGAACTTCTTGCCAATGCTTCTTCTGCTTCAATTAAAGTCTCTAACATGCCTTCTGTTAAGTTGGGACATTTTCCAATTACAGCATAGCCATTCCAGATATACATCATTTCCTAGGGTCAGGGAAAAATGACAGCATCATTAATTACAGTTCTGCCTAAATGTAGTTGTCAAATACTTCAGTTTATCTCTGCATGATGAAAATGTTACAGGTTCCTTAAATAAAGTCAGTTTGTCAAAACATATTTTCTTTGTAACTGAAAACTTGTTACACGGGTTTTCAGAACAAATTAGCCCTGGGAGACAACTAAAGAGCTGCTTACTACACACAATACAAGGGAGATTGCTTGAATAGAATGCAAACACCATCTCACTTACAGATGAAGCGGGTACCAACAAACCAGACTGGAAACATTCAGGCACAAGGCCAACTGTCCCTTCGTTAAGGTCTCCTCTGGTTTTTCAGTTCTGTCCTAGCCAGGGCAGTAATAACCACAAATAACTGAAATGTATTGCTTCCACAGAAAAATATGAAACCTCAGGACAGCAAAACAAAAGAAAAAGAAAACCAAACCCCCTAACCTTTAAGCCAAGATTCAAACAAACCAGCAAAATTTTAAAACTGAACTGTAAGCCTCTTACATTTCTCAGGTTTGTTTGGTGTACCCACAGAAAGCAACTTCTTTCTTATTCAACTGTTCTGAAAGTATATTTTATTAAAAACTATTGGTTCAATTCCTCTTTGTTATTGGGGCTCTCTCTTACAGTACATGACCAGATCAAATGTGCCCATTGCCACTAGCAATCACAAAAGATGGAAATGTTACATAGACTTATGACTGGCCCTCATGACAAGTTGTTTAATGATAGATTCACAGAATATCCTGAGTTGGAAGGGACCCACAAGGATCATCAAATCCAGCTCCTGGACCTGCACCAGAGCACCCCAAGAATGCCACCATGTGCCTGAGAGTGTTGTCCAAATGCTTCTTGAGCTCCAGCAGGTCTGGGGCTGTGATCACTGCCCTGGGGAGCCTGTTCCAGTGCCCGACCACCCTCTGGGGGAAGAAACTTTTCCTAACAGCCAGCCTAAACCTCTCCTGACCCGGGGCTTCATGCCATTCCCACGAGTTCTGTCACTGGTCACCAGAGAGAAGAGATCAGCGTCCAATCCATTTATTCTATTTATTTATATGACCTAGTCTGTGTTTAAATTAAAATAAAATTTCTATATAGAATAACTGAGTTATGTAACTACAGCACAAAAATCTGTCAGGCTAGAATAGCTGAAACAGCATGTTAACCCCAGTCACTGCTGCTTTCACCATCTGGTCTCTATTGATTGGAAAACCTGTGCTGAGCTTACTGTACCTAGTGCAGATTCATTAACATGGTTTTGAAACAGAAGTATTCAAACCACATTCATTCCTGGCTAAATCCTCGAGCTAAGACTTGCTTGAGAATTCGCTCTTCTCAGCAAGCCCCTTGATAATGAAAAGAAAAATCCTGGAGATGAGATTCTAACCCCAGTTCCACATCCATGAAGTGCTTTTATCTGTTCAGCTGCGGCACCTGCTGCCTCGGAAACGCAACTGCACAGCGGCCAAGGACACAGTGCCCGGCTGCTCCAAGGAGAGATCCTGGTACAGAAACCTGCTCTGCCAAAATCCCACTAGGATAGCCCAGCCAAACCCCAGGTGTGTGTGTTTCTTCCTCTCTGAAACCTGAAAGGCATGTCAAAGTAACCTAATTATTTCTCTCACTTCAGCCTTATTAGTGGAACGTGGCCCCCAGTGAATACCCACGCTCTGCTGTAACAACTCTATTTCTTCAGAAGGCACAGTGTTCACATCCCCACTGGTGGGCTGAGAAGTGGTTACTCACTGGGGTCTCCAAGAAGCTCTCCTTGTTCTGGCATTTTTTAAAGAGTATTTACTAATTATCCATCTTTTTCTCAAACACAACAGCTCAAGGCACAGCAGAAGTTAACACCACTGCACTTGGCAAACCTGTGGACTCAAAACCCTTTTATGTTCTTCTACATGTTCTTTGTAGACAGATTTTTGTAAGTGCACCATGAACAAGGCAATGGGTGCCTCATGCAGCTGTTCTCATCTGGCCACAGGGAACTGCCCAGCATCACAGGGCAAAAAAAATTAAACAAACAAACAAACAAATCTAGAGTTGCAATGGCTTTCTGAAGTGGCCAAAGGATCGTTTCATCCCGGCACCCGTGAGGAGCTCTGGAGAGCAAACTGCAAACATTCAGGGGCACATTAAACAGATGCTTACAGGCAGTCCCCAGTTCTTGCTTTGTTTCCTTGACACCTCCCCTCACTTGTACCTTAAAGTCTTCTGTTAGTAAATGACACGTGACAAAAGAGACCCAGGGCAAAGTTCCTCAAAAGGGAAGCAAAAGAAAGCTGTTGGGAGCACGCTGGTCTATAGCTGGAATAATGAGTTACACATGCAACACATTTACGTGTCACAAACAACTGGCTCAGTTCCCTGTGGCTGGTGCATGCCCCAGTTTTACAGCATTCCTCGCATTCATTTGGCTTTGCTTTGGGAACATTCCAGTCTCCTGCAGAGGTTTTACCTTAGAAACATGGAAAGACACTATTCTAATTATCTCGGGTTTATTTCTGTAAATTGAAATGTTGAAAAGGGTACGTGTGTGGATACCTCTAACTTACCAAAGGTGGAACAGGCAAAGGAACAGGGTTTGGAGAAAGATACCGTCGCGCTTTCCGAATTGCAAACTTTTCTGTAGGCAGAGATTTCCCTGCAATTTTCAGTTTCAGAGTGGGAACAATCCTGAAAGTATAAAGGAAAACACAAGGAATTTTCCCTCTGTGAAAAAACCCCAAATATTCAAACTTAAAGAGAAAAAAAAAAAATCAAACCAAGGAGAACTTAAAAAAGCTGTTGCACACTGGGCTACTGCTACCTCTGGGAAGCTGAGCAATACATACTCACAAAAGCTGTCTTTATGCAGGGCACATTTATCTCTAGGTTTCCTCTTTAATGAAGCAGGAGAAGGACTCTTCCCCACTGAAAGATTACATTAGATGATGCACCGAACTTAAAAAGGGCTCATCTCTCTTCACAGACTAAGAAAGAGGCAAGCCAGCTTCTGTAAGTCTTCCTGCCATTCTCCCAGACTAAAACTATTCATTTCATAATGGATCCCCAATTCAGTAAAATCTGCTTGTAATGATTANTGTTGTAAGCACATTAAAAAAAATAAAGATATTTAGGTTTTATATAAAAATTGTAAACCCCGAAGTAATCAGATTTTCTTTGCCCCGGCAAGGTTTAGGCATTTTTGAGCTTAAACATTACATTACCACAGTGAGATTATCACTCACATTTAACTCTTTTTTTATTCCTCTTGAACTCAAAACCCAAGAATCAAGTAGTGCTGATATTCCCACTAAAGGAGACACACATCTTGCAGCACAATTCATTGAAGGCTTTCACATCTTACGTGCCATTTTGATTAAAGGAAACAACTAGAAAAGAATGTGACTATTACATGGAACAGCAGCAGCCACTGTATGACTGATAGATCTCATACCCTTTCCCTAAAGTATTTCCAGGCCAGGAGGAATCTGTTGTCTGAACTCAGGGTCCACTTTAGTCTAAAGGACATTTAACTCTGCCATTTCTTACCAATCCAATGCTATTTGCACAGATCTTCAAATCTGCACAATGAATATTTTGCCTCTCTTCCCCCAACACTGTGGTGTGAAAAGACAGTGAACTGTTGTAACTGTGAGCTTGCAAATTTTACCTAAATAATTCAGCTTCGCTGTCTCCAAAAGGGCTGCAGTCATCTGGTCCAAACATACTGAGATAAGCAGCTTTCATGTAAATATAAGTAGCCTGCAAATGCAATGAAGAATATCTATAAAGAAAAACGAATTTACAGCATCACCTTCACTGATATAAAGCACAAACCAGCAACAAAGTGGCAGTTGCTGCTTTTGCTCACAATCTTACAAAAATTTAAGCAAGAGGTATTTTAGAAAGTGAGTACAGAACATTGGTTTTAAATCACGTATGTCTTTGTTTACTTTGTATCAGCTTATAGTTTCTGTCCATATTCCAAGAACAAATCTCATGCTTGTGTAAATAAGTTTATAATACTCTTAAGTATACACGCTAGAAAACTTATGAAAAGGTCATGCTCAGAGAAAAAATTATTACTATACAGTCTATGTGTCCAATCACAATTTGCTAACATATCCTAAATTCTAGGTTCTAGAGTTCTAGAGTCTTTCCCTGTGGACTTCAGGAGAACAGACTTTGGCCTCTTCAGGAATCTGCTTGGTAGACTACCATGAAATAAGGCCCTGGAGGGAAGAGGGGCCCAAGAAAGCTGGTTAATATTCAAAGATCAGCTCCTCCAAGCTCTGGAGAGATGAATCCCAATAAAGAGGGAGTCAGGCAAAAACATCAGGAGGCCTTGTGGATGAACAAGGACAAACTCAGACACAAAAAGGAAGCCTACAGAATGTGGAAGCAAGGACAGGCAGCCTGGGAGGAACACAGAGAAATTGTCTGAGCAGCCAGGGATCAGGTTTTTAGGAAGGCTGAAGCCCTGATGTCTGGCCAGGGACGCCAAGAGCAACAAGGAAAGATCCTATAGGTATGCTGGTGATAAAAGGAAGACTAGAGAAAATGTGGGCCCTCTCTGGAAGAAAAAAGGAGACCAGGTTACCCAAGATCTGGAGAAGGCTGAAGTACTCTGACTTTTTTGCCTCAGTCTTCATCACCAAGTGCTCCAGCCTCACTGTCCAAGTCACAAAAGGTAAAGGCAGAGAACAGGAGAACTAAGAACTGTCTGGTGTAGGAGAAGTTTGGGTTCAAAATCATCAAAGGAACCTGAAGGTGCACAAGTCCATGGATCCCGAGGGAGCTGGAGGATGAAGGTGCTTAAGCCACTGTTCATCATTAGTTGGGAAGTCATGGCAGTCCATGGAAATTCCGACTGACTGGAAAAGGGGAAATGTAATCCCCACTTTTAAAACAGCAAAAAGGGAAGATGAAGGGAGGAAAGTTACCAGGATTCTAGACAGAAGAACTTCTCCCTTTCAGATGTGCAGGGTTAGGCACCACTTCTAATTAAACTTATTATCCTGGAGGCACCGCCATGGCTCACCCCACTCATCACGAGAAGAGCTCATATCCATAATGTGATGAAAGAAATGGCAACTTGTGCCATTAATTGCACTTTGTTGATGACACAACCAGTGAATACACAGCAGAACCTCTTCAACAAGCTGATCTTCATCTCCCAGCTGGGCCCAAAAGATTTCTGCTTGCCCACAGTCTGTTCAGATTTGAATGTTTGCAGTTCACATCGCTCTATAAAAGCCACGGAGGGCCAGGTTTTACTTTACAATCTCTATTGTTGAAGCAACAGAAAGTCAACTTGACTCAAAGTTGATAGATACTACAGGGTCTTTCACCCTTCTGTTCACTCACCTTTGACCAGGTGTTCTCTTTGCTCAGCAGGTCTGCATAGAAGAAAGCCATCTTCCACTGGCGCTTGTAGGTGAAGCACCACATCAGCTCCCAGTAACACATGTGATGGAACTGCTTCCAGTACTGCTGAGCCTCACAGCACTCCTCATACCTATTGACTGCCTGCACACAGACATTTCCAAACACTGCCTTAGTCATGTGTAAGTGCACAAACAGCAGTGCTGTAGCAGACACTGGGGCTCCAGGATCTGCCCACATGGCTCCTGCCACTTCCAAATTATTAACAGCCCAGTACTTCCCAAAATCACATCTGCTGGTTTCACACACACAAGAGATTCTTGGCTACACAGTCATCAACTTGCTAACACCATTAGCAAGTTTACCCTGCCACACACCTCCTCATTCCTGGAAGTTATAAAAATTCTAAGCATAATCAAAATTAATGTTTGTGTCTAGGGAAATTAGGAAACTGAAGGCAGAGGACAGATGGTCAGCTGACATTTATTGCTGTGGTTCCATGGATTTCAAGGGAGCTGCTGCCCTGCACACCAGCTGATACCCTGTCTCAGAGTATTTCGGACATGCATTCTCCATCTCCATAATTCTTTTAAGTCTTGTATGACTCTCCACTCAGACTGAAGGCAAAGGATTACCACTGGGTCTTATTAAAGGTACAACTTGCTTCAGGATAGGAAAGACAATGAAAAAACTGTGTCATTAATACTGGCGGACCAGATTAGCACCACAAATTGAGAAGGGTAGTAAAATGAGGTGGACAAACAAGTTAGTCAAAATAATTTTCAAAATTCCTATTTGTAATTCATGAACTACAAATTAGATATAGGCCAAAGCCACAGGAAGCATTGGCCAAAAAGGAAACATCGCTCCTGGAGGAGTTTTTCCAAAGCTTTTGAAATTTAACTTCCCAAGAGCAAAATGATTACTTACCGCATCAATATTACCCTTTAGTGTTTCTATCCTGCCTGCAAAAAACAGGAATATGGCTCCCTGTAATAAATAATAATAAAAATACAAGTATTCTTTAACAGTTTTCAAGCTGACCATACAGTCTAGATCTTTGTTATTTGGCAAGAAAACATTAAACAATCATACCAAATAAATTAGGATTCATTTTACCTTTGGATAGCGAGCCAAGTAAGGCTTAAGTAGTCTTTCTGCCTCCTCAACATTTCCTTTTCCTGTCCCTAGAATGCATAAAAATGCAAGCGATAAAAATAGTTAGGAAACAAAGAGAAAAAAAAACAGGAATGTAAGGTACTCATTATCCATCCTCAACTGGCCAACACGTAGGTTCCTCTCTCTGCTAAGTAAGGCATAAAAACAGGTTGGTGCTGCACTAAGGAAGCAAACAGGAAGCCCCAACAACATTGTTCTTACTGACTTGAAAACCCATGTGTAGGCAAACATTTTGTAGAATGTTTTAGCAGGAGATAACAGAGAAGTATGTGTCAGTGGGAAGCTATCACCTCCCCCAGAAATTCAGGGATGACATATAAACATGAACAATGAATCCATCACTTACAGCCATTATTTTAACCTCCCAATTAATGCATCTGACTACTGAAGTCAAATTTAGCTCTCACAGCTTCCTTGGCTATCCCCATTATCTCCCTTCTTATTTGTTAAACAAACCTCCATCTTGAAAATTAAGGCACTCTCTTCAGTTATAATCACCATTTTAAAATGACCCACAAACGAGTTACATTCAATCTGGTTACGAACAAACAATTCACCAACAAATAAGTGATGGAATAGTCTTTTTCCCCCTTGTGTCCCACAAGAACTAATCAAATCCAAGAGTTATTATAAACAATCTTACCTAACACAAAGGTCATGAAAGTATGATAGCAAAGCAACAGCATGGTACACAGCACCGACCTAAAGCTGTATGATGATGCTCCTTCTTGAAGCTGCAGCAGACCATGTTCCTGTGCAAACAGAGAGAGGGGGACAAAGCATTGGAAAAGATCCAGAGCTGAGTTTTGCTAATTTAACTTCTGCAGTGTCATCTTCAGATTGCTCACTCACCAAATTCCCAAAAAGGCACTGACATACATCGCATACACAGCAGTCGAAGGTTAAAATACACATATTAATTTATCTAATAGTTTTTCATGGAATTACTGTGTAACCTGGAAAATACCTGATGACAGAGCAGCAACTTGGGATGTATTACATGGTTAACATAGGAGAATAAGAGAACTTGTCACCACCATCCAAGTTCTGCTAAACAGCATTCCAGAGAAAAACAAAGAGTTTTTAAAAGCAAGGCAAACCCCAAATATCACCATTGTGCAGTGTATCCATGTTTGTTGAGGTTCACTAGACAAGCAAGTTAAAGGTATTAAGAAAAAAAAATCTGCAACTAGCAGAGCAAAAGATATCAGGGCAAAAAGATGTTTTTAAGCATGCCAAGAACAAAAAGAGCTTTGCAACAATATTGGCCAACTACCACCAGTGGAAAAATACAAAAAGAGTATTTCTGTTCCCTTTTGGAAGAACTAAAGCAATCAAGTATAACGCCACATTCATATTCAGTGACAGCATGATGGATAACCAACTTCAAGGATTCAAGTTCCTGAGGCAAGAGCATTTATCAGCCCATTCCAGGACTGGTTCCATCATATCAACAGCAAGATTATAAATATGCAAATGTATCAAACACGAGATCTGCCTGCTAGTAAATATGCACAGTAAGACATCCACTGTGTGCTGGGGAAAATTCTGTCTAACAGTTACATGATCAAAACAGATTTATATGCTTTGTGTGCCCTTGCTGACTGAGGGGTGTTACACTACCACAACTTTATCGCTTACTGTGTAAACACTGAAGCCTGTAATCATACTTTCATTTTCATCACACACATATTTTTTCACTTAACTAGTGTAGTTAAGTGTTTTCACATGAATACAGTTTTTTGTGTTTTTTTTAATCTTAATTTACAACATTAATTACTGTCACAGGGGAAAATACAACTCATATTTGCAGGTCTATTATAACATCTAGCTGGGACAAAATAATGAAAATAATGACTTGCATGTCACTACAGAAGAAATTAAAAGACAGTAAAATCACTACTGAAAAATCAATGACTTAATGGAAACCAAGCACTCTGCAAAATAAAACCCACTTCATTTTCTTCTGAGAGCACAAGTTTAATTGATACAAATAAGTAACAAAACATGATGTATTGAACTTCTGCAAACTACCCAGATGAAAAACACAAATATTTGGATTTTTTAAAAAGTAGCACTTTGAGGTAGAAGACAAAATATTCTATGGAATGAATTTTGGCAGAAAAAAAATTCCAAAGTAGATTTCCAAAGTACATTTTTCTGCAGTGAAATGTTTCAAGTTTGATATTTCTCTGAGCCTTTACTGACATTGGCCTTGCAGTATTTGGTATCTTCCACATAATTCAGAAATACATATGAATGCAAATAGCACTAAGAATGATTCAGAAACAAATTCTGTTAGTCATACAGAATAATTTAATCATTTGTCAAGTTGATCTCACATATTTTAGTCTCAAAAGCGTGTTTTATCAGAGCCAAACACAAAGTTATCATCTGTATGGACAAGGAACAAAGCCACTCCCTGGACAGCAATAACTGGGAAGTAAATGGGTTAAGAACATTGCCCATTCATCAGAACAGGGCTGCAAATCTGACACACTTAAGCCCAGATTCTCAAACTGAGTAGTTACACAGGCATGGGAAGCTCACCAAGCAAGTCAGTTCACTCTGCTATGTCCATAATCCTATTTTGTCCAGAAGAGGTATTAAAGAGTGTTTACTTTTCACTCTGCCACTCGAATATCCCAAACTTTCTATATTAAAGTAACAACATAATCAGTAGACACAGCTTGAATAAAAGAAATATAGAAGTAGTTGTTATTAGTATTACAACACTTGCTTGCAGAAAACGCTGCAACAAAGCTGCTTCTCCTCAAAAACACCCTTGCAAATTGCTGCTGTTAAAATCAGATCCCCAGGAAGGTAGGAAGATGAAGGGTTGTCCCTGGGAAACATGTTTTACATCCCACACTCAGTCAGCTGGCCTCCCTAGGCTCCCTCTGTGGCTGGCTGAGACAGAGGTAGCTCCTCCAAGGAACAATTTGGCACAGAAGCCTGGGTCAGACATGAATCACCTTTTCAAGCACACACCCTTTCTCCACAGGGAGCCTCCAGAGATTAGCCAGCAAACCTCATCAGCCAAGGGAGGTGCCATGAGCTGGGCACTGTGCTGCTCACCGGGATCAAACTGAGGATCTCAGAACCAAAGCACAATCAGCAACTACCTGAGCCTAAGGAGCAATTCTGTAAACAAAGTGTGCTCACCCAGTGACTGGCACCAGTGAGTACATTATATTTAATTGTTAGGACACACCTTCTAACCATAAATAACCCATAACTACTTCCCACACCTATGTCACAAATGATATGAGCAATCCCAGAACACTGGGAATGAGCTTCCAAACAAAGTCTATTACAGGGCATATAAAACAGATGTCAAGCCATTAAGCGTTTGTAATTTCTCAAAAATGACATTTTTGTAATTGCTCTAAAATGATATTAGCACATTTGGGTTTTGTTTTCACACAAAACATAAGCTACTCTGAAGGACATAAAGTATAACACAGAGCAGGGAGCAATGACACTTCTTAGGGACAACTGTGATCCAATATGGGAATTCTCATCTTTCATCCAAGTTCCCCATAACATCCCACAATCTCTCAATTCCCAAGACTGTCACTACGTTATATCACATCAGTATCTTATTGATTCAACCCTTGTCCCAAAACATCCAATGCTCTGTCATTCAGGAATTCCTACATGAACAGTGGGGAATCCCACAGCGGATGCAGGACGAAAAAGGACAGTGCTCAAAATCATTATCAGACAACACTGAAGCTGGTTCATATTTATTTCAGCTGTTACTGACTAAAATCCATCTACTCTCCTGAAGCAAAAGCTCTTGAATGTTATTTTTAAATCACTCTCTTTTAATTAGGGATCTTGACAATGAAAGCAGAGCAAGGTCATCATTCACGTCCCACGACCTGATCACGTAACTGCAGGCTTAGCAAGGAGGATGGATACTACTAACAGTTTTACAACAAACTGGCTAATTAAGCTGGTACACAAGGCATTTGAATGTATCCCATGAAATAATTTCAATTTAATCTTCATTTAAAATCTGAAGAGATCAAAATGCACTTCGAAAAAAATGCTTAGTGGGAAACTGGAATTAAATTTATTTCAAATTGACACATCAAACGTATTTTTCAGCTCAGCTACGTTGGGAAAAATGTCCTCCCACATAAAAGAAGTATAATTTGAAAGACACTGGTTCTATCTAAAAGCTTTCCTGCCTTCCCCTGAAATCATGCTGTCATCTGACCCTCTGACAAATTGCACTTAACATATGGCAGGCTCATGTCAAACTTCTACAGTTTAGCAGCACAGCATTTGTAATTGTCTATAAAATAAGAACAAGGGTAAATATTAGCCTGAGACCTGGCAGAGGACTCAGTGAGAAAGGTTCAGTGCTTCCATGGGAGATAGTGCAAGGACTCTTCTGCTCTCCCCATGAGAGGTTAGTCAGCCTTAAACACAGAAGTCCAGATAGAACACACACTCCACCTGCTGCCCAGTGAGGCAGACATGCTCCCAGCACAGTGTGTGTGACACACACCTCTGCCCACAAAACATTTCTCACAAAACTGGGCAAAACTGCATTGAACCTCAATGCCCAAATGCAGGGCTGATGCTACTAAACACAAATAAGCCCATATTTTGACTAATGATGCAAAGGAAAGGAGCCTGAATAGTGAGATGGGCACAACCTGGCACATCTTGGACTGGAAGGGAACAAACACGGCCTCAGGCTACTTTTTATACTTTCTTGATCTTATCCCACCTACTATTCTGAGGCTCCAGACTGCTGTTAAGTTGATCATGTTGTCCACAGTGCCCACAAATGGCTTAGGAAGTAAAGGAGCTTTGGGCATGTCCTCATTTACTATCCAAAATTACATGTCTGAGAGACAAGGAGAGTCCCTAGGGGCAAATCTCCTGGCTTCGAGGCAGATTAGTATCCTGGAAGATAACACAATGCAATTTTTTTATCCAGTTTTCCTAAACACATGACCCACACCAAAATCAAGCTGTCCTCCAGTGCACTGCAGCTCTCTCAGGTAATCTGCAAACAGCTCAAGGCACAAACCATGACTTTTGCACAACCTGATGCTCACAGTGAGCACTTAATGGAAAAGAGTAAAATATCAAACACAGTGTATTCAAAACTCCTTTCTCCTGGATGGGTGCAACACATGACACACAAGCTTCCCTCTCCTCCTCTGTCACTGCTTCTTTCGCCTTCTAGACTCTTGTCTACTACTTCTTGTTGTAAGCTTTGGGAAATCACCACTGGAAAGGATTGCACATGCAATTGTAATTTTGCTTTTGGCTTTAGGCACCTGTTAAATGCAGAAAGACTTTTTAAGGCTGTTAAAATAAGTGACCATCAACGAGCTTTGATCCACACGTCTTACTCCTTTCTATGGTGTGTAGACAGCAGTTTTTGCTTAAATTTATGGTAATCTAGGTCATGCTTCAGTGAGTTATTAAAAAACTGTAATAGGAGCTGACTCATCAACACAAATATCAGCTCACTCACAGCCATACAAGAAACCCCAAAAGAAAACAAACTCAATTAGAGGGACAATTTTCACCTGTAGTAGTAAGATGAGTGTTCACCAAAGTATTCTCAGAGCTCTGCTGGTACATGAATCACCTTTACAATTCTAGGAGAATATTTTGCTTTAGATGCTCTTTGTTATTGTAACTGACAGGTGAAAGTATTTGATTTTTGCCTTTACTGTTTGTGAAATAGCTCCTGGAAATTTTTAAGTTGTAATCCACACTCTGCTCCCTGCTTTTAAACAAGACATTTTATTTTCAGATATTAGACCCTTCCTGTAAACTAATCAAATGGTGATGACAGTCATTGACCTGTCATGTAAGGCTGTAGCTCTGATAAAGAAACATTTTTTTTCTTGAAACTTGTTTTATAAATAGAAAGCATTATAAAAGGCAGAAAAGCACTTACTCCTTTAGACAAGAGAATTTAGGTGCCACACTCCAGTTAAGTTGCTATTAAAGCAGAAATGAAATAGAAAGGTTTTTTTCCCCAATCTTTGAAGTGCAATAGTTCAGACAAAAAAATAAAGGAAAACTGAGCTGCACAAAAGCATCAGTGTAACAGCGTGCTTCTGTGATACCAGGGTGTTTCAGGGGTTACAACTAATGGGAGGAAGAAGAGATAAACTCCTGTCTCCATTTTTAAATTTAAGAGTGAGAGGACTGTACCAATAATATTTAGCTCACATTTACCTTGTTTCCAGAAAATCCAACAAACTCCAGTAATCTCAGGATCCGTGCAGGGAACATGGACAATGTCTACAGAGAGAAATGCAACATTTATGCAGTAACTTTCTGTCTCTCAGCTGCCTCCCACAATTTTTCCAAAGACAAGAAATAATTATTAAAAGTACTAAAAGCATTTCTCTATGACAAGTTCCTGAGTAAATGTATCCACCTGTTATATTTTAAATACAATTTAAACAGAAATATCTGCTTAATATAGAGACCCTGTGTCCCTGGGATTCCCTGCACAGAAACATGTTTACACAGCACATTACTCCAGTATTTGGATGTTTCAGAAATGCTGGGTGCACACCACACAGTACATATTTGTCCTTGTGCAGTAAATCTAACATCTGGGCATGTGGCAGACTCACATAAAGCAGTGCAAGGAAGGGGAAGCACCAGGCACTTTCTGCAGCCCATCCCTTGAACAACCACGTCACCCCTCGCCATCTCTGGGTCAATGCCTCTCTGACACACCAGGAACCATCTTGTAGCATTTGATCACCTGCTTTCTGGCCAGAGCATAGGCAACAACAGCCAACAGTGGCCTGAGCAGGACCTCAATCCATCCCTTCATTCCTGTACCCCACCCCACCAACTGCCCTGCCAACAGCCCAAGCTCTCCAAGTGTCAGTAAGAGAGAAAGTGGAACTCAGCCAACACAGGCAACTTCTGCTTCTGTGCAAGGCTTCTCCTGGCCCTCATCCCACATTGTGGGCAGCAGTCTCTGTATTTCTAAAGAGTATTATTATCTGATTTTCTTAGACCAAAGACTGTGATCCTGCACCATCAGCACACATTTATGTTTTAACCACACGATCAGCAACACTGATGTCAGCGGAGCTTCTCAGGAATTCAAGTTAGGGTCACTTCCAGGAGGTAGCAGGACTTCAGCTCAGGATAAGAACTGTTGGTACGTACCAGATTAAATGCTCCAACTCCAAGTTTTACACCTCCCTCAAAATGAAGATGGTTCTCTCCTTTGACATAATGTGGGGACTGTATGAGACTGTCCAGCTCCCTGAAAGTGCACAAGATTCTGTTACATTTCAGTAATTACAATTCAGTAAGAACTGCAAAAGTTTTCTGCTACTTTTAATTCACTGTCATTAAGCAAATGTTTCATTCTGAATTTTTGTTTTATTTCATTTCATCTTTTTTACAGTGTCTGGTGACCTTTACTCCCTGAAAGAGAGTTTCAAAAGCTGTGGCTTTGCAACATTTACACATCCTATTTTTTCAAGTTTGCTCTTGTTGCAGATTATCAAGCAGTTCTGCTGACAGCAGGGAAGGGAAAAATGCTTTTTTATATCAGAAACTACATTGTAAAAAATACTGATCAGTCAAAGCAAATAAAGCCTCATTTCCATATTTCAGTGTTTTCTCTGTTGCACCACACTCACACCAAAACTGCAACCAATTATTTTTTCCCACACCGAAGGTAGAGTACAAAAATCATAACTGCTGGTGTCACATAAAAACTTTCCCTTTGTTAAAATATAGCTTTTCTTAACATGCAAGTTGTTGTTAGCATTTTTATTAGCCTTCTTTGAAGAAGAACACCTAAGAGTCACTAGATTCATTAACATTTTGGTTTTATACAAACTATAGCTGGTCCTGACAGAGGCACAACTGAATGTGCTTCCCACGGTGTACATTTTAATGGAATTCTTAGATTTTACTACTGCACTTCAAAATCATTTGCACATGTTGAAAGTGGCTCTGCATAACATACCTGGATGAAAAGAATTCTGCCTAAGCAGATGTTCTTGGCTTGCAGACACGAAGTAATGAGCATACTGTGAGTTCAGATAAGCCACCCTGCTTATCATTTGCAATAGCAGGCACCTTCTCTTTAGAGCAGAACTGGTGTACTTAACCAGATTAAAAGTCCAGCTCACCAAATATCACTCAGACAGTGGCATATGCTGGGAAAAGCATCCTCTAAGAATTGACTGCTCACAGACCTCATGATGTGGGGAGATTGCATCTGTTTGCTACACTAAATAGCCCCTATTTCCTGCAAATTTGTTTAATCTTTGTTTGAAGCCATTTATACTTTACATTGCAAGCTCTTTGGTTTCTTGTCCTTTCATTTTATTTTAGTTTTATGCATTTATTATGGAATTACTTGTGCTTCAGCTACTGGTTTCAAATGTTCCAAAAAGCTGCAGCTAGAACTATAAAAGAAAGGCCATTTCAATATGCCTAATGACTGTGGTGGAATATTTGACCAGCAGCACTTTTTACTGATAGAGTACACTTAAATCACATCACCACTCTGACTCACCTGTATGTTTGGTAACTGTTTCGGACTTTGATGCCTCCCTTTATGAAGCTTACCATATTCTCATCCTGTTGGAATGGAAACACATTAGCAATATGAATTTGCAAGCATTATAAAGGTCTTTTGTCTTCTTGAGGTGAACACATACCTGGAACATAACCAGCATGACACAGACAATATAAGCCTCTGAGACACAACACATGGATTTAGGATTTCCGTTCTATATTAATATATTTTTTACTCCGCTTAGACACAGGCACTTTATTTTGATGCCTTCTGTGATCAGTTTAGCCCTTGTCACTCTTGGACCATCTGAATTTGCATTAATAAACACAAGGACTATGCTACTGAATGTCACCTAAGGTACATGCATTTGTGGCTCTTTCAAAAAAACAGCTTTCTCCCATTTGTCCTTCAGCACAGTTCAGATGTGCCTGGTGCTGAGCTAGGAAATGCTCACAAGTAACTGCCTGTCCTCAGGAGTCTACAGAATATAGTTTCATATCCCAAAAAGGGAAGCAGGGTCAGTAAGGTTACACAGGATATGCTCTTTCTGGCCTGAATACTCATATATATGAGATGGTAACATGTTACATTATAAGCTATAACAAACTGAGAACTTACAGCAAAGCGTATCTGAGAGACCGTTAAAGATTCTTCTGTCTCATAACTTCCTGGTGGCAATTTCTTGCCTCACTCATCATGTATAGTCTGTCATTCTGGTTTGTTTTAGTAGCTGCTGTTACTTTGGGACAGAAAGTCTGTATGTGTTTTAACAGAAGATACCATCACAGAAAAATCATAAGAAGCTATCTGGAGCATTGTGGAGAAAACAGCATGGATTAGATGAACTAATCCCAGTACAGCACACCAGGGGGTACAGAATATTTTACCATGTGTAAAGGTTCAGTTATATTTTCCTTTGAATGGAAAATGGAACAAGGAAAGAAGACGGTTTTAAAATGTTTATATTCAGAATGCTCATTACGCCAACAAGAATAGCCAACGTGAGAATTGTCCAGCCCTTGTAAAATGCTGAGATTAATTTTTATGTGTTTTCAATCAGATTTGGTCACTTACGTTAAGCATCAAAACTAACCCCCTTCAATAACTGTTGGAACCAAATGCCTTTGTTTAATTTTTAGAACTAGTTCATGTGTTCGTGAAAAATTAAACACAGAAGAGGACAAGAAATTATTTTCTTATTCTTAAATCCCCCATGTATCTATAAACATTTTTAAAAAACAGATACCTGTGAAAACAGTCCTTAAAACCAAGAGACATTGCTTTAAAACACTCATTTCTTACAGGCACTTCAAAAATCTTGCTTCCATGGTTTCAGACATCACCCAAATTGCCCCCTGTGCTAGAGGCTACTCATCCCAAGAGATCCCAAAGGAAAATGGAAACAGGTAGCTACACCTTGGCCATTTCAAAGTCCATCATCAGCACTCTAGAAACTATAAAAGCTCCTCTGATTATGGGTGTAACTATGAAGCAGTAGTTTCTAGTAGAGGGACCCAGCAGATTGCTGAAAAACGTTACACGGTCCATAAACTGTCACAAGCAACATAAATCAGAGCCCACCTGGCAACTCCCAAACACTATAAAACCACCACCTGCATTCCATTTCCTACCAGCACCACTGAGCCAAGAAACATTAGGCTTTTTCTGACTGTGACTTTTATTATCCCCTTAATAGATGAAGAGGCCCACTTTTATACAGCAAGTACAGTCAAATCAAGAATAAAAATCAGTTATTTCAAGTGCGACGAACAATTTAAATTGCATGCTGGAGCCCAAGTAAGTACTGCTAATGTTGCTCCACCAAACAAATCAAGCTTCATTAGTACAGAGATAAAATTCAAAGAAGAGGGAGGACTCCCCTTTTTTAAAAAACAGGGAGCACTGTTAAGGAGAAATCATGTGTGGAGCCTAATAGCTATGCAGTTCAAGAGCACACCAGTGAGAAAGCAGTCTTGGGAAAGCAAACACCAGCCAGGCTGAAGCAAAAAACTCACTCGTATTCCAGCACAGCTTCAATGACCATTTCTTCTTTTATTTTTTTAAATCTGATATCCCAACACACAGTGTTTGAAAAGTGGTGCTTACTGCAGTCACATTTCACACGAGTGTGAAATGAGAAGGAGTAGAGAAGGGTGTCATTGGGCACTCAGCACTGTTCCAACATCCAGGCTTGATCCAGATGAAACAGCCTTACACCACTAGGTTAAACTACAGTCTTCTACCAGTTCATTAGTTTTAAGAATAGGAACCTGTATGGTATGTACTTTTTTCCCCCCCACAAGGCACACAGGAGTCCATACCTGGAGGAATGTGAGTGCTGCTCTCTGAAGTAAACATTCAGCATAGCAAATTTCTGCATGGATTTCCTCTAGTGTCACACAGAGAGGAGAGAAAAACAAATCAAAAGTCAAAAAGTAATAAAAAAACCCTTAGCCCATTAATATAGGAATAAGATCATAAAGCTCAAACTGAGAAAAACATTATCCAAATTTGATGTAGTGTTTCTGTTCCAGACTAGTGATGTAATTCCAAACAGAAATGAAACACAGTTACAGAAACTTTGCGGGAATTTATCTGGTGCTTTCTATGAAATTCTGGATCTAGAACCTTTATAGCCATTTCAATACTTCTTTTTAGGTATGCCTTTACCTGGCAATTTTTGGGAGTGCTGAGTCAGCAATCACCAAAACCAGTGATTTTGGATGTGGTTATATATTCAAATTCACACACCGAGTGAACAGTTGTACCTGATTCAAATTGCATAAATAAAAAGAATAAAACACTATGCATGTGAGAGATAATATTACCTTCAGTAAAGTGTTCAAGGCTTTGTCTATGTACAAGGTTGTTGATAGAATCAGCTACTGTAGATTTCTTCCTAAATCTGCAGAAAAAGTCCATTTGGTCATTCTGAACACGAAGCATCAACAACAGAGAACAACAGTATCTTTCAGCTGGTCACCCACACAGTCACTAACACACCTCTAGTGCTCAACTTTCTGTCATGTCACCACATACAGACTTCAGCATATTCCATAGAGAACTCAGTCAACATGGTCCTCCTGAGATCTGTTTTACCCTTCAAGCATGGAAATACGTCTTGATGAAGGAAGGGGATAAGGGGATGATTTATTTTGTGTGTGTATGGGTGCATGTCCATGGGGGTGCAAAAGCAGACTCAAAGACAGGGAACTGCAGCACAACCATCACCCATGGGAACATTCTGCAGTGTTCTGCACATTGTAAATAACAACTTCCAGACACTGCAGAACCAGGACTACAGATAGGACTAAAGTCTAATTGACAAGAAAAATCAGATATTGTGGTAAACTGAAGTTTTCAAGGCTAGACTGCTGAACACTCTGATTTGTGTGCTGTGACCTGTTAAGTGACCCTCCTCCAAGTAGGGAGCTGGACTAGATGACCTCTTGATGTCCCTTCCAACCTCCATTTTCCTATGATTTCTATGAACTTAAATTTCCTTTTTTAACCTGTATGTCTTTCAAACCTTTACCGAGAAGCAACTATTTACTGACTGAATTGCTCCACGCTTACCTTTGACAGGTGGCTTGAGCTTCCTTCATTGTGTTTCCTGCATTCAGTATGTCCTGAGGATCAAATGTCATCATAGCTTGCATTTCCAATATGGTGGCATAAGTCAGGGCATGATACATGCTGTCTTTAGTTCTGAAAGCAAACACAAGGTGCAAAGCACAGCTGATTCGACTGCACTGTTGCTTTGAAAAAATAAATACAAATCCAATTCCAGAAATGCCTGATGGGAACGAGGTCTAAATCAAACACAGAGGACATGCAAAATAATTAAGAAACAGTTAACAGACTGAGATTTCGACATGAAATCATGGCTACAGCTCCAGTTTCAACATCTCTGCTAAAATGTACCAATTCTGAGCTGAGGGTAGGTATTTAACAAGCAAAGCACAGGAATTAACCGCATGGCTCACCATTCAGAGACAACAGAGGGTTTTTTTAATGGAATATCTAATGAATACTGCAACACATGACACAAATCCAGATGCTATTCTTCTATTTTGGGAGAGTCACTCAAGACAGACTCAAGGAGATAAGTAACACAATACTATAACCATGGCCAAAACAGAATCTTCTTGAAACAGATCTTCCCACCAGACGCATTAGAGTCTATGTCAAATATTATAGTTTTTTTCTCTTCTCCCCCTCTGCCAACCTTCCATCCCAATCTGTTCAACTTAAATATTATTCTTTGGGGTTTCAGATAGTGCCTCTTTTGCAGAAAGTAAAAAACTTTGGCATTAGTGCAAGTAAAACAATTCTTATGTGCAGCCATTGCTGGCATCTTTCCTCTGACAGGGCAGAGGGTTTATACTTTGCACATATTTAAAGCATTCAGCCAGTACCTATGTCTGGTATAATCCTCTGCAAATGAATCAAAATGTCTTTGGGCACTGAGATGTAATAAAGATGACTTTAGAAATATGTTGAAGGGCAAGCTCAGATAAATTCCTGACACAGAAACTCTCTGTAGGCCTTGCTAATCCACCCCTGACAAACAGCATGACTTAAGACAAACACTGCTAAGGAGCAACAACTGCTATTTTAATTGTTTACACTCTAGAACGGATCAGATAGCTCAGAGTGGCAGGGAATACTCAAAAATACTTGCAGTCAAACAAGGATATCCTTTCCACAAAATCTCCACCCTCAGCACACCTGTTCTCAATACATCTACTTCAGGTGTTTCTCAAAACGAGCAACTCCATTTTCTTTTCCTTTCAAGGAGAAAGTGGTGAGCCAGCAATGTGTCCTTGGCAAAAACAGGGCTGCACTGAGAGGAGTGTTGCTGTCAGCAGATGAGAGAGGGGGTCCTGAGGTCCCTTCCAACCTCAGCTACTCTGATTCTGTGGTTTTGTTTTAAGGAGAAAAGCCAGACTTTAAAGATATCTCAATCCATTTAATTCCACCCCTGGAAAAGCACTTGCCCCCCTAAGTTTTAATAACTGAACTGCATGGAAAGACATCTTTAAGGATAACTTCAGACA
Source organism: Lepidothrix coronata (assembly GCF_001604755.1). NCBI lineage: Eukaryota > Metazoa > Chordata > Aves > Passeriformes > Pipridae > Lepidothrix > Lepidothrix coronata. Next base: position 2,067,824 of record NW_016690192.1, read on the forward strand.
ACCCTACATTAAGTCATGAGCTAGTAACTCACCATCGTGACTTGGATGCCTCAAAGTTTTCTAATAATTCATATATTATTATGCCTTAATTAGTTTCCTCAATGGAGTACAACACCCTTAAGTATCCTTAGGAGTCCCTGATGTTTGATTAGGATTTTCCAGAACTAAAAAATAAACCTTGTCTACAACTAAAGCAACCCCCTCTCATTGACATTAAGCAATAAAATCACCAAAGAAAAGTACAAGTGATGATAAATCCTGACTTCCTTTGTATATATATTTTTTGAGATCTAGGGGTTAAAATAATACTCAGCAGACAGCATTACACAGGTACCTGATACTTCCTTTGCTTCATACCATCAAGGGCTACTTTTTCCAATACACATGGCACAGACCAGGCTGGCTGCACTGAAGAATTTTTTAGAGTGCACATCTTTAAACTTCACTGCAGTCTGTGCTCTGTGGCTGCCCTTAATTCCTACTGGCCCTCACCATCTAAACCAATCTAGCAGAAGAGCCATTTTGAGAAATCACCTAGTGCCATAAGTGCTATAAACCCCATGCCAGGCTCACATCCATCTCATTTGCAAGGTAAGAAGAACAGAGAGATGACAGAGAAATTAGTTTAAAATCCAGTGGAGTCAGGACAGCTCTGTCTTGGCCTCACACATCATGATTCTTTCAGTACACTGATAATGAAAAGTAGGAAAAAAAAAATGAACCTACTACAAAATGCCAGCCTGATGAAGTGTTGCTGTTCATTTGATTATTCATCAGCCTCAGTGAAGAAAAACACACTTCACCTTGTATTCACTAAACTAAAACCCTTCCAGAGGTTTAAATTCAAAGCACAAGGAAGGGACTGAAATAGTACCCTTCCAAAATTACAGAAATTTTCTTTCAAAATCAAAGCAAATAAATATTAAATTCACTAAATGCACTAAAAGGTAAATTGGTACTATTCACATTTATGTGGTGAAGATTTCTCTATCCAGTAATTTGTTTCTGATACCAAATCACCCCTTCCCTAATCAATGGTTTCATCTATGTTGCTTCTAATATTTGAAGGAGATAGTAATTAATGTCTATCATTAGCCAACTAGTATTTATCAACATTCAAATTTTTATTTTCCAGGGGTTGGGATGCTGGTAGAAATGCAACCAAACATAACTTATCTATGTTATTTCTCCTAATCATACAATTAAAGTTGCCAGTTACATCCTGGTGTATTGCCAGGAGTTTTAAGGCCTGGGTTTTATATGGATGGATACAGAATGAAACTTGATAGCTTTTAATTTTCCTTCTTTTGATTCCTCAGCAGCACTTTCCTCAGGACATTGCTGGAATTAACAAGCCTGTATGACATTAATACAACTAAAATTATGATTAATAACTTATCCCAGTAGTTGGTATCACATGACTGAATAAGAGGATTATAAGTAATATTTTTAAGCACTTATGGAGTTCTGCCACATGCTTCTTCTCCAACTTTGGTGCAGCACTGCCCTTTCTTGGAGCTGGTTGGAGAACACTTTTATTCCTGCTTGAAAACAAGTGCTTAAGTGAGGACAGTGATGGCCCCCCAGCTGAAGTCAAAAAGCTGACCTCAGAATTAACCTGGGACTACTAATCTTTTGTGAAAAACAAGAGTGCCCAAAATCTTTTTTGTCTAAGCCATTTTCCAAAATTTGGAATCTAGTAAGTTCTTCCAGCTAAGAGGAGAAACCGACAATTAAGTCAGGTTTTGGCAGCAATTAATTTATTAACTATAAAACTGGTGTTCTTCCAGACTCCAGGTATAAAAAGATAGAAAACCCTAGAAAAAACTACCTTTTTCATGTTCTTGACATTCTTCACAGTAAATAGCTAACTCAAGCTTTCTGCAGAGCTGTGCAACATATTTATCCAAACACTGTGTAGGGCTTCATTTTACCTCTGTGTGCTTCCCCTTATTCTTTCATCACTCTCAGTTAGATAATCACACCCTATCTTTGTGAGATCAGTTCCCAGAGAAAGCTCCTCCACCCTACTGAACAATCTCATGTTTGATTTTGTTCTATAAGGGCAAGAACATTTCACCACCCCATGAAGACAACAATTACAAAAGGCTGCCATTCCTTAGTAACCTCTTTAAATTTTTTAAAGATCAGAATATACAAGATAACATTTAATATTGTAAAATGGGCATATATCTAAAGATTTCAATGATAGTAACAGATAGTAAGAGAGCTCTACTATTCCACCAAGATTTTCATAACTACCTAAGCAGTAACACAATCTCTTCACACCTACCTGAGATACTCCCACATCAGATGACTGAATTTACCTTTCAAACACAGTCGTTCTAGAATTAATACTTCACCAAACAACATCAAGTGCTTTTTGGAGCCTATTTTCAGAATAAAGTCAACTGCCTGGAATGAATCCTTGTCATATTGTTCCTATAATACTGCAAGCAGCAACACACGTGGCGCAGCTCACCCGATGGTCCCGATAATTCTGTCATGAATTTATCTTATTTACCATTCTCCCAATTTGATTTGACACCACCAAACCATCAGGTGATTATGCCCTGCTTCCCTTTAAGATAATGATTAAAATATTAAGCATTTGTCCTGGGAAGGGAAGGGGACACCTCACCAGAATCAACTCTTTAATTTATTATCTGTTTGCAACGACACGAGGGCTAAAATCCAGTCAACATTTAATCAATTTACTGTGTCTTAGGGTTGAGAAGGATGATGGGATTTTTTTCCCCACTCCAGTGACTGACAGTTCCAGTGTTACTCATGGTTACAGTTAATACATCATATATTGAAAATCACTGCTTGGTGACTGAATTTAAGGAATTTCTTAAGAGTTCTTAGATATAGTGTAAAAACTCCATATAAAAGATTAATTTAATCTTACTACAGAAAGCACAAGATAATCAGAACCCACTATGGTACAAAGATTGCTAATGATAATAAAGAATATTGACTCTAAAAGCTAAAAGGTAGCTCAGGAAACAAGAAAGGTTATATAACACGAAACTAAAACACCAGATGTATTTTTCTATGAAATTGGATCTCTTCATTATGATGGATTTGCTTTTCTAACAGGAAAAAAAGAGCTTTACCTCGACACAAGTCTAGACACCATCCCCAGATATTTATTTTTAAGCTGCTAGGAAAACTCTTCCGATTCTCTCATACATTGCCAAATCTGCTGTTAGCTGCACATGGTACGAATTAGTTGAAAATACACTTATTGTGGAAGCCAAATGTGAGTAATTTAATGAATCTGCACTAATGTAATACAGAGTAGAGTATCTCCTGCACCGCGTTAAAGCTGCAAAAATCTACGATATGAAATTCTTCACAAGCATATAAAACCTGAAAAGCATTTCTCTAAACAAAGATAGTATGTTTATGGACTGTGGAAACCAATTTCAGATCTCAGCACGCTAAAAGAGAACACCAAAGAACTGATGGCTCCTAAAGAAAACCCACAGTACTACCATGTGTGCCCTCTCTACAACTCTTCTCATTCCTTAAAGAGGTGGACTGTGTCCACAATGGATATCATCTGTGGGGAAATTTAGCATCCTGTTTCTTCACTGCACTCACAAAGATCACAAGTTTGTATTTCCCTCACTGACAGAGGCAACAGGAATAAGGCCCTCCTCATAACAACAGGCTAACATGAAAAATTATTTTCAAAATGGGTCTGCAGTGTGGAATACAGTCAGGCACAAAAACAGAGTATCAGCTCATGAACTACACTCTGCAGAGCCCAGCTAGAGCTGAATGAAAACCATATGCAACAGAAGAAAAATGGATTTACAGAAAAAAAATGAGCCACAGCCTCACTAACTTTTGCAGTGTTTTGGAAACCCCCTTCAATAAAATATCTCCTTATTTTATGCTAAGCACTGACTAAGCATTTCCAGATGGGCACAGGGGCTTTACTGCCAGAATTTAACGAAAACACAGTTTTTCTTCTTACTGCTTTTATTATATCTTCTGATGATATATAAACACTAAATAACACTGTGAATAAAGCCAGCATTATTAATACAGCTGACACTACAATTTATCATGAATGTCTTTCCCAGAACGTCCTTACATGGTTAAGCTACAGATTATGGCATCAAATATGAGGCTGATACCTCAGCAAAGCAGATATGTGGTATTCACTGTAGTTACCCAGACACATAGCAATTACCCACAAATTTTACTTGTTTCATATTCCAGTGTCCTAAAAGAAGGCATGATGTAATTTGCTGATGGCACAGAAATAAATGGAGCAAATAGGGTGGATGGGTGGAGGGAAATTTAAATTGACCACAGACTGCAACAAGCCAAGAGCACAGGTAACGTCAGGACAGGGTATGACAGATCACAGACATTGGTGAGACAACAGATTTCAGAAACTATTTTATGATCTCACTGCTTGCAGCTGGGCCACTCATTAAATGTAGGGCTGCAACATAATTAGGAAACAGGGCGCATGACCACAACACTGAATTGCAAAATAAGCTGTGAGAAGGTTTCTGCAAATGGTTATTAAAAAACAATGACCAAAAATAAGAATTCATACCTAATGTGTCTCAAATCTTCAATTCATGGTCAGTTTACTTAGACACAAAGCTATAAATTTTCAAATTCTCAGAATATGCAGAAAAATATGGGAAAGGAGGCAAAATTAAAAGGTGACAGAGGATGGTTTTTATTCTTGAAGGAGCAAGAATCTCACATACTGCACTATAGCTGAGGGGTTACTTCTCTGGATATCAATTCCTTACTTCTGGCAGACGCTTTTGATCAGTCTTGTTATTTACCCACCCAAGTGTAAAGCACTTATCTGTCTAGCCCAAACTTAACACATCAACTTACCATCCCCTTCTGAACCAAAACCATAAAGACTTATCAATTATTAACAGAGAATCAGCTGTCTAGTCAAAATCTCCGGAGAGATGGTGAAGCAAAGAAAAATAAACAGAGGAAAACTAGTAAAACTTATCAACTTACTTTGCTTGTAAAGAAGCCAAAGCATCTGAGAACTTGTTGTTAAGAAATAAATCCAGAGCTGCCATACATTCACGCAGTGCCACGTTGAGGTCTGATGTAGGTGACCTGCCAGAAGAGATAACAAACTCAGCACATCTGTTCTCCTTCTACCAGTGCATTACTGCTACATTTGAAACCCCCCTTCTTCAGTTCCAGCCTTATTCCCATGCATAATCTGCTATTCCATTTCTAGTGACAGCCAAAAATGCGAGTGAATTCCACTATGTTTGTGAATTTGGGTTTTTTTTTTAAAAACTATGCTCTTACCAGCTAACATGTGAAAAGCAATTTTAAGTTTTCTATTTTCTGAAAGTAAGATAAAACTGCACCTACTTTACATAAGAACCTGGACATGCAGGATTTGCCATGTGGGAGCAGAGCAACTTGATGAGCTCAGGTACCAGAACACAGGAGCACTGGGTGATGATGCACATCTGACTGTAAGGCTTACAGACCACAGGCTGCTGACATTATGATCATGCTGTCACTTTAAGGATGAGACACTGTCAGTCTGCAACAGATTATTACACCAACTGCTGCTGGAACATCTGCATTAGCTCAGCTCATGTGCAGGATGTTCCTGTGCAATTGACCGCTACAAACTCACAGGTGGGTTAAAATCTCACATTGTGCTTGCCCCTGGAAACATCAACGTCCCTACAAAGTGCCACCACAGTCAAAGAAAAGAAAGCTGCTGCTGCATTTCAGAGTCAGAAGAGTCTCAGTGCCTTAGTCTGGCTGTACTTTTCTCCTTTACAACATTCAGATGTCAGCCTGACCCGTCACAAGGGTTCTCAGCTGGTCTTTAGGTTACTGGCAACAGGATAATACAGACCAGCTGAGTTAGTTTGGCCCAAGTTCATCACCACCAGAACTGCTGGACAAAAAAAATCCACAGAAGAAACAATAAGGCCTTGCACTGACAAAGTTAAGGTCACCTGGCCAGTATTAGGACAGTTAAAACATCTGCATTTAATGATCAAAGAGCTATACTGCACTAATATGTTGTATACAAGTCTGTACAAAAACAGCCTCCAACAAAATACAAACAAATCACCATCGTGTTCCTGACTCCAAACAGCTCTAACTAATGTGATCTATCTTGTGACTTGGAAACTGTGTTAGTTCCTTAAAAATGGCACAACATGGACTGCTGAAAGGAAAAACAGAAAGCAAAGTCCTGATATCATCTTAAGGAAAAGGCAGGGGAGCACAGAACTAGCAGATAACATCAGTAATAACCACCCACTGCAGCAGTGGTTTGGTTTTGGTTTTAAGAATAATGACCGCAAAGAAATAAAGAGCATAATTGTATATATGAAAAACTGGACTGTAAAATTGAGAGAAACATTATGTGACTTTGTTCATAGTGCCTGTTGTCATCACATTTCAGATAAAATGCAAATCCTTCTGTACCCAGGACGCTCTTCAAGCGCTTTGCAAATATTGATTAACCAAGTCTTGGCATCCATCTCATACAATATGCAACATCATGTCCGCCCAACTATTCTGAGCCCTACTTAATAATTAAAACTTTATCAATTATTGCTTACATGTACTAAAACTCCCATCTTCTTTTGTTAAATCTGTGTCCCTGAACCAAATAGCATATTTAACATGATATAAAACACATTCTCATCTGCTTTAAAATATTTAGACTAGTAACATTTTACCTGGGTTTTTTGTTTGCTTGTTTCTTGTCATGCAGGAGAATTACCCCATTCAATACCAATAAACCTTTTCAAAATATTCCTTTGAAACAGGAGGATGACAAAGAAACAAATCACTGTTGAAGCTCAAAGCACAAATAAGATATTCATTACTTGGCATCTTTTTTGGAATAAGAATTAACAACACAGTGCCACCCACAGCAGCAGCAAAAACACAAGCTGCACGTTTCCCTCATGCTCCAAGGAAACCTGCCATCGGCTGTAGCTCCCAAGTCAAGGGCTTTAGACCTGAACACAATACACACCTTACTTAAATGCTACAAAAATCGTCATCTGTCACTGTTAGCAACAGGGAAGAAATACTTTAAACTCGAGAGTGCTCAGCATTTTAGCAAATTGATTAGTCATGCTTCGGTGGGCTGCAGATTCTCTCCTGCCTCCAACAGCAGGATCAGAACTGCCTCTAAGCCAAATGGAAAATGCTGTGTGCTGCTCCTTACCTTTCTGCTGAGTCTCTTGTGTTTTCTGACATAGTCATTGCAAGCCCACTCAGCGTTCAGGCACGAACATCCAGCAGCACCCGGTGCCACTGAGCCAGCTGTGAGTGGCAGTCCCGCTGCGAGCGCAGGGCAGCGCCTGCTGCGGCACCGCACTCCCGATTGGACACTACGGGTGATACCACGGGAGTTGGGAGCATCACCAGCTCACCGGCAGCGTCCTACAAACGAGCAGTCTGGATGCCAGCCCGTGACGCGTGAAGTTCATCTATCGCTGGATCCCACTAATGGAGGAGGTGCTGGCAGCTGCCAGCGTATCTCTGATCTACAGACCTGTCTGCAGTGAGCAGCAGCATCACCACCTTTCCTTCAGCACAAACCAGGCAGAAGCCAAATATCCCTGTAATTACAGAGCTGAGACAACAAGAATTACTGCATGTGGCAGTAATTGGAGCACATCAGAATCCTGCAAACCAGAACGAAAGTCAAACGAGACCAGCTGACAGGCAGGGGAACTGAGGCAATAACTGCTGCAAATGTGAGAAGCACACAGGCAAGAGAGACAAGCAAGTAATTCTTCCCAGCAAGGATTCTCTGCAAAACAGGCTTCAACCCATCAGCCAAACTACTGCTTTTTGTTAGTTCCCATGCCTTTGGGAGGAACTGACACTCTACACGTTCTTTGTAAAAATCTCTCTTTATTGCCATGGAAAACGAGGAGAGTTGGCATTAACAATTTAATCCGTGGAGTGAGCTCATCTGGCTGATTTTGCCCAAAATAAAACAGTGTATGCTCCCAAACTGCTTTGCTGGCACATCAGCAGTACTGGCCCTGTCCATAACTACAAGTAGCAGAAGCTGCTCATAGTCCTCTCAGTATGACAGCTGGACTGTAAAAGTTGATCAGCTGCGATCTACACAGATAAATTAATTTCTCCAAGAGCATCTAATGTAAAAAATTATCCACCTACTAGATTACACAAAGCAGTGCCAGTAATGAAGACATACAGTGCTGAAGGAAGACCCAAAAATGAAAAACCAGCAAAGGATAATTCCAGGAAGATACTCTGGATCCATTAACATTGCTGATTAAATCTCTTGCTGATTTTATGGCATCCTGTACAGGAAAAGCCTGTGCTGCATTTGGTATAAAAATTATTGTAACAGATCCACAGGCTGCCCCATTAATGACTCTATTACATATTCCTAACAACACTATGTACCTGGGCCACAGCAGGAGATAAAAGACATTACCAGGGTTTATTTCCCCCCAGTTGAGAATAACTACTGGTTACAACTTAAAATTAGCTAGGTGCTTCCATGGCAGGATCATGAGCTACTCTGAAAAGATTATTCATCATTCTCACTAGCTTATTGTACAATTTCTAATTAATATTGTATTCCTCAAATAGACCTTAAAGCCCTGTATGATGAAGGCTCTGGCTGTTTCTGCCAAGTTCCTCCAGACTTGAGTTGGCAGGTTTTTATTTGAATACCACTTCTCTAGAAACAATTATACGCTCAGACAACCTTCAGCATGAAACCTCTCCTTCCCCACACATAGCTCTGTCTTCTTTTGACTAAAGAAAACAAATCTAAAAAACTAAGATCTGAAATGTTTCCAAATTTAGGCCATTTTCCCCTTGGGTTTACAAGGTTCTTTCCTTTTTTTGCTTGTTGGCAGCAGGTTTTGCAAGGATAATCATATGGTTCTCCTTGTGGTTTTATTTATGAAATCTTCGTTCCCTGCCCCTCCTTTTCAAAATAAAAGAATTACGTTTTCTGTGGTCAAAAGGAAGGGGATGGAAGACTTTTTGAGCGTGGCAGTTACTTTATTTATGCATAATTTTACTTCACTGTGTGCACGATGTTGACTGTTTTCTTACTGTAAGTTTGCAGTGCCTAAGCTTTATGAATTGTCATTGGGTTTTACAGACTTCTTCAATAAAAAAACCACCTTGAACCTTGCACTGTGCAAAATGCTTAACTCCTCAGTCAACCTATGTGATTATCAGAACTTTACAAAAAAGGTAAGTCTGAAGTTTGTGCCTTTATAGTAATGCTTTTATTAGTAATTCAAAAGCTCCTTCAGTACTGTGAAACACTGAAAGCAAGTTAAATCAGTCATATCCTAAAAGATTAATGCATTTCTCTGCCAAATCTACCTTATCTGCATAAGTCAGCTGAGGTAGTGTGCAGGGGTAACTTCAGGTGGAGGAAGGGAATAAAATACAAAGAGTCAAGCAGCGTTGAGCTAAACCAGAACTTGATGAGAAACCAGCACATGGCAGCCCACGTGCTGGGGACTCTGTTCCCTCCATTATCAGGAGACTCCTGGAGTGGAGTGGACACACACCCTGTTTCCCCAAATATAGGTTAGTCCCAAACACGTACAGCAAGTGAGATGCAAGATCAGAGAAAAGCATCTGATGAAATTATTATATTCCTATCCCAAAGAAACTTCAAAGGAAAATCTCTGTGATCACACCACAGATCTCCTATCTCAAGGCCCTGAGCAGCACAATCTGGCTCAGTAAAAATTGACACTGCTTTCCCCTTATTCAGAAACAGTAACAAAGCTACTCTAGTGAATGCAGGGTTCATGGATGCAATACCTCTACCACACTGTTGCCTTCTGCTCCTGCTGTCCCACTGAAACGCTTTTTTTTATTACTGTAATTTCAGCTCAAAAGTTTCCTGATAAGTAGTTTTGAGGTATTTGCTCTTCATTCTTTTTTATATTCAACAGTTTGGACAATATGGTGTTTTGGCCTCCTTCACTCCCTCGGTATCAAGGGTTCTCTGTGTAATATACAGTTTTGATTTTTGCATGATAATGTTAATCTTATGTTATTAAAAACAAGCACAAACACTCACAGTGGTGATAGAAACATTTCTGCATCTCTTTTAAGCCACCTGGCAGCATAACTTACAACTATGATGGTGGAGAGCTAAGTATGTACAAAGAAACAACAATTAGCATTAGATTATCTCTATCATAGAATCATTAAGGTTGGAAAGGACCTCAGAGATCGAGTCCAACCCTTGACCAAAAACCACCATGTCAACTAAACCCTAGCACTAAGTGCCACGTCCAATTTATCTGTACAAAGAGATTTAGAGGGCTGTTTTTTGCCATGTGGTCAGAAAAAGAAAGCAATAAATTCTTAAACGACCTCTTTACAGAATATTAAATGGAACTGAAAAGAGATTAGTCTCACACGCCCAAAGCAGCTTCATTTGATCCAAAGAGAAAGGAGGAGTAAAACCATATTAAACCATAAACCCATATTGCTCCCTACCAACACTGTGCCCCTCGGGCTACCAAAACTTCACCCATTCGCACACGTGAGGAGTCTCCCAGAGCACATTTCAAGGTCTGCATTTCAGTACTGAGGAATCTTCCCTGTCAGCCATGCAGCAGCCACTCTGGCGGTCACACTCCCACCACCTGAGCTGGGACCGAAGCCCCTTGGCAGCTGCATCCCCACACTCACGGTCAGACCAGGTTTCCTTACCGGCTCGACTCCTGGTTTCCCATAGCAGTCTCAGATGTGCCAATTCTTAAAATAACTTAATCTTGGTGCTACAGATAAATAACAAAATAACAGCTCGAGCTGGTGCCTCTGAGGAGGGACCTGAACAAAGGAACTCCTGGGCTTTTGTACCCTCACAGCCTATGGGCGGGGAAAGGCTGAGGGTCATTATCTCCTCCTGTGTCTCTGAGCACGCGGTTCCCTGGATGGGCCACAGGTCCCCGGGCCCTTTGTTGTGCAAAGGGTGGGCAATTCACGGCCTCTTGGCCGGGGCTGGGGCTCCTGCCCCTCCAGAGCTCAACCTGCAGCTGCACCCAGAGCTGCTGGCACCCCATGGATGCTCAACAGACCAGTCCAACACAGGGACACAACCTGGCTGGCTCATCCGGGGGCCACCACGTGTGTGGGAAGCACCACCATCGCTGACACCAGGATGTCCTTCCCACCGCTTGTTTTCAGAAAGATCACCACTGAATATAGAAACACTTGCCATGACGCCATTTTCTGTTCTCCTAATGCTGGATACATTAGGAGATACCAGGGTTATCTCCCTTAGCCTTTTCAAGTTTGCCAGGTCATTCCTAAATCAACTACTACTTTTCTAAAGAGATGACTGAGCAATGTGCTGTAAATGCTATGAGGCTGAAAAAAATGCCTACATTCAAAGAAAACAAAAAGCACATCACTTGGGAAGAATTCTTTTCCTCTTCTGCAAACATTTCCAAACCCACATGAGATCAGAAATAATCATGGATGAAAAGAACAAGTAAGCAGTTCTCACAATAATTTGTTACTATTCAGTTTCCAGACAATACAGAAATTTCTTCCTAATTCAAAAGCAAATAAATTAATGCAAGAAAATTAATTCTACCGTATCCCTTCCTGTCCTATGTGCCAAGCTGGTAATACCTCAGCATTTATCTTTCTGTGTTCTTGAACAGTTTTCTGGCCCATGACTAAGACTCCTCGGCGCTGCAGAAATGCCATTACTTCAACAACAAAGCAACTGGAAAGGTTTCAATATTCATGTTCTTCAAATATTCTGCATAGAGACACAACAGTGATGCAATTCTGGAATTCAGGATCTCTCAGTTGGTATTTCAAGTTGTACATGGAGTAGGACACCATTTATTTTTGAGGTTAACTCAGCTCTCAGACCACTGAGTTATTGATGCCTCAGCAATGTCAAAGGTCTTTTGCTAAGAAGATACTCAAGCTTTTGGCCCTTCTGTTCCAGCAAAGGCTCACAAAGCAAAGGGATGTGGCAAAGCAGACAAGTGAGCAGCAAAGAGACAAGGGAATTGGCAGACTTGTTCTGCCCTTGGTCCCACCATGATTAACTTGGACCAAGCAGGATCTAGGTTGCAATACATTCACAATTCTCATCCTGTATTTGAACAGGCAAACAATGCAATAAATTCATTAAGATAGGTTTGTTCAGACAAATAAAAAGAATTGGCGTAATTTCTGCAGTTCCCTTTCCTTGTTGTACTAGCAGGACTGCTCACAGAGGGCTCCATGCACCACCATGAGTGATTACTTCCAGTTAGTAGAGCTGCCTGCATCATATAGAATGAAAAAGACACACAATATACTCTGGCAAATTACACATTATCAACCCAAGCATCCTGCAAACCGCACTAACCTAACCAGAACGTACAAATTAAAAATTACCTCACACAGGGTCAACACTGAAATAAAACAAATACACTCTGCATTTACAGGATAGCTGCAATTAAGAGTAAATTTTAATCAGAAATCAGACTACATTAATACTTAGCAAGCTTTAACAGCTCTTCTTTTTCAACTCAAATGCTCTACAACCTTTGTCACTTTGAAGGTCACATGATTCATATCATGCCTCTTTTTTAAAAGGTCTTTAGACAACCTTACAATACCCACTTGCTCTTTTCTCCAAGTCCTCTGACTTCTCACCCTTTTATTGCCTCCAGTCAACCTACACTTCTGATATAGTTACCCTCAATTTTTAAAGGTCTAACTCTCATCTTATTAAAACTGATGAGAAATCCATAAGAGTTGCACTGGAACCACTGTCATGCAATGGTATTGAGCACATTTAGGTACCCAGGAAACAAACAAAAAAGCATGAAGGAAAAGGGAAGTTCACCCTGCCACGTTCATGGCAAGAAGCCAGAAAAAAATCTCTGAGATTTGTTTTTCTAGAGACTGCAAGATCAGGGTAGAGGTCTGTATTACTTCTGAAGTAAGACTCAGGGAGAATTTAGGGAGGGATGTTATGTAATTTCCCCTTTTGGTTGAATTCTGCATTACCTAGCAATGATAAAGGCTGACTGGTAGGTAACAGGATAGTTACCTGTGCATCTTCAGCAATTTGTAAAGTCTGGTTTGTACTTGTTTACGCTGACTTAGACTTCACTTCTTTCAGACTTCAGTGTGGTGATGAACATGGAAAAGATGAAATACACATTTTGGCACAAAAGGTATTTTCCTGCAATACTGAAGCTGAGCTGAAATGTTTATTGGTTTGGTTTTTGGTTTTGTTTGGTTGTTTGGGGTTTTTTGGTTGTTAAATCTGTGCAAAGCACAATTCCACTGCTGAACAGTACCTTAGGCTCTCATAAAAATAATATATAGGAATGACACAAAATACTTGAAAAAATAGGGGACTGTTGTTTGACTTTAATCATTGCTTTACATGACATTTCAGATTATGTTTCCTTGAGAGCTTTCAACAACCTGACTTTATACTTCAGAAGTCATCTGCAAAGCACACTTCACAGTACCTTGACCAATAACAATGCCACTTTCTCTCCAATTAAATAAAAATTCAAGCACAGCACTTCAGTGCACCTTTATAACTCTCTTGAACCTGCCTACTGAATCAATACTCAAGAACAGAATAAAAGTACTAGTAGCAAGTTGTCTTGGCACTATGCACTGCTAAAGCCATTTTTGAAGAGTTATTCTCTGGCACAATGGCTTCAAGAAGAAAATGGTTATTATTCTCTCCATTTCAGAGCACGGAAACAACTAAGCGAGCTACTTGAGGATAAAAAACCCAAGAAATAAAAACCAAAAGAAACAAGGCTGAATTTGAAGTTAGAACCAAAACAGTCTGGGATTTTTCTGTATTTTTTTCCCTTTCTGACAGGAAACGTGGATTGGTCAAAATTAAAACCTTTGATGCAGATGCAGTGAGAAGATTTCATCAGCTCAGGATGGCAATTTATTAGTTAGAGAGAAAGGTAAAACGACATGTATGTGGAAATAGCATTATTTTCCCACAAATTAGCCAAAATCCAGATATATATGTTTTCAACACTTTGTAGCACAGTAAGTGAAACATCTGAATGCCTTTAGATCCTGGTGCAGTGTCACCCTGGAATGGGAGAGCTGGTTCCAGTAGATGGAGCTCCAGAAAGGCAATGAGGACTCAAGTTCTCCAGCAGCTTCACTAACACAGACTTTCAGGACAACCTGCCCAGTCTAGACAAAATTCAGCAAACTCCTTCCTGCTTCTCAATATTTTTGCAAACATTCTTCCCCACATTCAAAACCTCCAGAAGGACAACACAACCAAAACCTGTCAGCCTGCTGCCACTGTCAGCACAAACACAACACCTGGAGGTCATTTAATGATGTAATTTAAAATCATTACTGCAAACACAGGGCCTACCTTTCCACCCTGGAGTTAAAAAAAAATACTAAAAAAATCAGTGGTCCAGTAAAGAATTATTAAGACAGAATATGGGAACAAAATTATATAAAGCTCCTAAAAAGATCACAGAATCGTAGAATGGCCTGGGTTGGAAGAGACCTTAAAGATCATCTTGTTCCAACACTCTGCCAAGGGCAGGGACACCTTCCTCCAGACCAGGTTGCTCAGAGCCCCATCCAACCTGGCCTTGAACACTTCCAGGTATGGGGTTATATATATAAATACTAACAGACATGTCATTTTGGATCATTAGCAGGTCTAACAGTCTGGATTTTAAAATCTTACAGGATTTTGCTGCTTTAAATGCCGCTAGACCACCTCCTTTGGTCTCTGTAATAACTCAAACATTATTATCAATGCCGTCAAAAATGAGCATAATTGAGTAGCTTATACAATCTAAAGTTTTCCATCATGATTTCTGCAGATGAACTAAAGTCTCGGGTTCATGTTTGCTGTTTTCAACTTAAAGATAAAGGGAAAGCATGCAGGCAGAAACAGAGCACACCACCGCTCCCAACACTCCATGAAGAACCACGAACGGACCCATTACCACTCTTCTAGAAAGCGATTTGCTGACCTCTCCACAACTGCACTCTTAAAAGCTTCTACTCCTACATAGATTATAAAGCAGATTATCACAGAAGTCTGATGTCAAATGGAAAATCCACAAAGAGACCTTTAACGCAGCCACGTCTAAAATTTAACACGCCGTCATCACCAGGGAAGAATGTTATTTACAGACTGATTCAGCTTTAGAAGAAACGATTCTCTCACACGCACACAAGGGAAGTTTATGTATTTTAGGGGCAGTGGGAGTGCACACCTGGAATGGAGAAAGTTATCCACCTGCAGCTCGTTCATGAGGGCGAGCAAGAAGGTGTTGAGTTACAGAGTAATTAATGCCAGTGTTGTGCTGTCAAGGTGTGTTGCAAGCTGTTCAAACAGGAGCTCAAGGAAAAGGATCTGGTCTTCCACGCTCTTCCACAGACATGACACGCTCTTCAACACCACTTTGAAGCCCAAAGTCAATTTGCATATAACTCCTGGAGGGCTCCTGCTCAGGAATGTAATTAGCTTAAGCTAATGCTTTTGTCTAAGGAGAAAGTAAAAGCCCTGAAAGTGCAAAAACCAGTTTGTGCCCCCGCAGTCGCTGCGGTCGGGGCGGGGTGGGGGGGTTGGTGTCAGCGAGCACACAGGTGGTCAGAGCCGGCTGCTGTGTCAGCCTGGTGGCCACAGCGGCCCGAGGGGTGGCCCGGTCCCCACCTGGGCAGCCTCAGGCCCGCGAGGATGAGACGAGGTGGCACCGACCGCCCGTCGGGAGCAGTTCAGCGGGGCCAAACTCGACTGAGCGCCCCAGACCCGGGGAACCCTCCCGCCCTCGCCCCCTGCAGCACCCGGACCCTCCTTTCGGGGTGGGCTCATCCCACCGCTCATCCCGCCCGGCACGGAGCATCCCCAGAGCGCCGGGGGAGGCGGCGCTGCCCCCCGGGGACCCCCGGCCGGGCCCCCGCCCCGCCCCAGCCCCGTACCGGGCGCCGGCGCCGCCGGCCGGGCAGGAGTCCATGGAGGCGTCGCGACGGGCAGCGGGAAGGGCGGGCAGGGCTGGCGCTGCTGCTGCTGCTGCTGCTGCTCCCGGCGGCCGCCGCAGCCGCCTCGCATGGTGTGGAGCGGCGGCAGCCGGAGCTCGGCGCATGTTCGGGCAGGGCCGGGCCGGGCCGAGGGGCCGCCCCCGCAGGTGAGCGGCTGCGGCAGCGCCCGCCCCCGCCGGGATGGGATGGGATGGGTTGGGATGGGGTGCCCCGGGGTGACGGTACCACCGCAGCGCTCGGGCGGGAGCCGGGCGTGTCGCCCCGCACCGGTGCGAAGGGCTCGGGGAAGAGCTGAGGGGAGGGCTGTGTGCTGGAATTGGAGTCGTTCATTCCCCTCTGAAGAAAGAGCAGGAGGAAAATCTCATTCCTATTTAGCCAAAGTTTTAAGTTAGCCTGAGCTCTGTACCTGCTGCCACGGCGGGATGTGCCTGGGTGCACCCCCTGACCCCAACAGAGGGGTCGGCGAGTTGTACCACAGGTGTAACACCCCACAGTGCTCACACCTCAGGTGGGTCAGGCTGTGAACAGATTATTTAATAATTTAATTTAAATTATTTAATTTGTTAATCAACATAAAATGAACAAGCAAATAAATATTTAATTTAAAAATGAAATATTTACCTCTCTTGTTAATGAAAACTTAACCCACTGAAATTGCAAGTAGATACGCAATACTGGAAAAATTGTTTTGCTTTGGCCATTACATATGTTATAATCGTATCAATCACACAACTTCGGGGTTACGGGGATAAGAGTTCAGAAAAGATTAACAAAAGAAAGGAGCCTGTGGAAGGAAATGAACAGGGGAGAGAAGGCAAAGGTATACACGGCCGAGGGAGTGGCAGGACAAACAGAAGGACTGGGTTGACATAAAGAAACAATGGGCACATTAACGGGAACAGTGGGTGTAGAAGGTTAAAAAAAGAAAGAATTTATTAGCTGCACACTGACAATGTGGCTCGTGATGTGAGGAACAAGGAGGCAGCAGGCCTGCCCCACACTCCAGTGCTCGGGGAGCAGCTGCTCCCACAGAGGAGCCAAGATAAGTGACGGGAGCACATCGACTGAGGCATGATTCCTTAGTCTGACAACAGGCAAGACGTCATGATTGCCTTAGCTAACATTTTATCTCAGTGAGTGATGGTGTAAGGAGTGGTGACAAGCACCTCAACAGAGCTGTTCCCATACACATGCTCAACCACATTTCTCAACACAAAATACCTGTTTACATAAATTTAATTTTTTGAATTGTGAAGCTCGTACGTTCCAGCTCACAGCTTTCAAATGAAGCAAAACTTCCCGTGTAGTTCTGTGCTTCAGACACAGACCATTTTCAATAGTCAGTCATTTTCATATTTAACCTCAAGAACATTTTTATTAGTAACCACCCCTGAATATACTCTAAATTGCTTTTTACAACTTTTAAGAATTCTCTGTTGTAGTGACAAAGTTAAAAAAAGCTAAAACGGACAAATCTGCATCATTAGCTTAACTGCAGTTTGAATTAGTCATTCCCTGAGGCATATTATTGTATGTTTGAGAATAGCTGTGCTTTTATATCTGACAGTAAAATAAATATTTTAAGATAAATGGATAGCATATTATGCAAAATTAGAGACTTTAAATATATGAGTATAACATTCAACAAGTACTTTATTTGCAGTTTTCAGCATTCAGGATCACTGGTTTGAACCTCAACCGAGTTATTTATTCAGTAAAAGTTATTACTAGGCCCAAAATGAGATTCATACTCCAAACTCCTCAGAACTGTTTGGAACTCAAAGACCAATGCTCTATTACAGAAGAGTATTTAAAAACAAGGTATTAATAGAACTTCAGATAAGTACAAAAAAATCTACAAGAAGGATTTTACCTAAAAATCCACTGAGTCTTTCAAAATTAGTTTTTTCTTTACAAGTGACTGCATCTGTTCATGTAGCATCCCAGGAGAGACTGCATTCTATAGAAAACAATCCTAATGACCTTCTGGCTTTGAATACAAGAAGTTCAATGCTACAGAGCAGAATAAATTATGAGTCTGGCCACACAGGAAAACCAGTCTGAGCAGATCAGGATGAGTCTGTCTGGTGCAAACCTGAGACAGCTGACAGTCTGCAGTGTTACAGGATCTCTTATTGGGACAGACCCCTGAAGCCAAAGGTAAGAATTTCTCCCTGTATTATCAGCAAACTAAATCCTCAAGCAAATACCTCGTTCAAAGCAGCACTTCTGTTAAATTCTTGATCTATTTCCAGTAATTTGTATAGTCCTGGAGTGCAACTGGCTGCTTATACCAGCAAAGAAAACACCTTATAATATCTCTCCTACCTACAGGATACCCACAAGTAAAATGGGATAAAATTCCTTTTACTCTGCACAGGATTGTCTTTCCAGATTACTGCAGTTGCACAATACACTATCAGACCCATTATCACTTAGAAAACAGGAAATGGGTTAGCATTAAGTGGTTTGGCCAAACTCATTTACTAAATCAGCAAGATAACTAGAAACAACATCCTGACCTCAAACAATGCAGCATTTTTCCCTCTATCAGCTACCTGATCACCTGCTCTAAAAACTAATGCTCTTTGTTTTCAGTTACAATCTAAGATCCAGACAGATCTCTCCATTTTAGCACAGCAGGAATTTTGAAGTATTCTGAGCAAGGAACAGCAATGCAGCTGGTGTTATTTATGTATTTTTTTGCTATGCCTGTTTCTGTAGAGGTTGTGGATGAAAATGACTGATACTACTGACCTAGACTTGATGGCTTGTCACCTGACAAATTAGAAGTTCCTTTCCATTCTTCCTGGGATAACAGTCATAGGCCAAAATTTACTGTGAAGCTTCCCACAAAAAACCCCAATGAGGAGTTCTCATACTCATCTATAGCCTATAAGCACAAAAGGAAAATATTTTTACTTTCTTTTTTCCCCTCTCCTTGACTTTTCCCCCACAGGAGAAATTCCTTACCATTACACTGTCTTCCCTCCCTTTCTTTCCAGTTCTGCAGCTTTCTTCATTTTAGTCTCAGAGCTCCCTGGAAACACAACTCTGCAGAGAATTCAAGAGGTCAGTAACACTCACATGGGCAACTAAAGCTCCACTCTACCTACCAGAAGTGCAAACTTCAAACTTGCATCAAGAAGGATCTTCAGTTTGGGAAAATTACTGTCTACTTCCAGTATGAACTGCTGACTCTTTTCTTTAATTTGACATTGCCTTTTGTTTTATAATTGCACAAGGCAAACAAATCCTCTTCCGTTCTGTCAGTATTGCAAAAACAGGTTACACGTCCATGCACACAATGGCTTCGAAGACTCCGGCTAAAGCACGACTGAAACATTCCAATACTGAACTCATAATTCTGCAAAATATTCAAATTCTGAAACAGCCAATTGAAACTTAAGTAGGTAAATGAAACTGATGACAAGTTACTGTGGAAACAACAGGAGGCAACACAGTTCCGACAGCTGGATGCTATTTCTGGAAGAGGTGACCCACAGCGGGGGCATCAGGTGGCAAAGGCCAAAGAAATAAGTAAGTCCAACATTGAGGTCCAACACAACAGCTTTTCAGTATCAAGCAGAAGGGTTTGCATTCACTGTCACATCAAATCTCCTGGCTTAAAGTCCACTGTGCTGAAGCAGATGGCTTTCTAGAGAATTCTGCTCAGCCCAGTATGTCAGTTCCTTCATTAAGCACCATTATTGCCATTGTGTTCCTTGTCAATACTTCAGAGTGATGCAACAGACTTAACATTAATCCCCTGTACACTGTCCAATACAGTTTTTAGGTTAGTGGATCCAGATAACTTGCCTTGGAATTGTAACTGTCAAGTGTCCAGTGCATCTGCCAGACATGAGATAATCTCTCTAGAGTTCAAAGGTATCCTGTGAATGCAACAGAAACTTTTATATGACAGAACATCATCATATAGGAAGTCAGACAGTGAAAAGAGGATATCAAATTGTCAAGATGATTAGCAACCATCTTCAATTTCATCAAAAAGAGTGAAATGGACTGCACACAGTTTGGAGGGGAAAGCAGGTTGAAAGTAGCACCACCAGAGGCAAAATGCATCTGAGATGGAAACTTGACAGGAGACTTAAGAGAAAAAGGATGGACAGCCCACAGATGGCTTCAAATAGCCTCAAGAATGTGTGTGAACCTGATAAAATTAATGAAGACATTACATTGCCTAATTCAACTGATATCTCATTAAAAGAAAATAGGCAAAGAGATTTGGGTCCACTTAGATGAATATATTAATTGATATATTATACTGTAACAAAAGGATCAAAGACACATGTAAATGGTTGTTGGAACTCCTAAACCTCTGACCAAGCCCTCTATGCCTTGACATAGGGGGACACATTATGCTGACAGACATATTCAAAAGGATCATATATGCTGGGTCAAATTAAAGACCCCTTGAGCCCTGTATGTTGGCAGCAGCCAGTAGAGCATGCTTCCATATTTTCACAGATAAACCTTAAGTATCTAAACATTTGGGCTCTGTAACCCCTGTGCAGGCAGAAGACTCTACTCTTGCCCCCTCCTTGGGCAAGAGTAGCCTGAATTTTCTTTGAAGCTGCCACAAGTCCTGATGAAGCAAGTGACAGCTGGGATTAGTGTGCACTTCAGCTAACCTCGAGATTCAGGCAACTTTTCTCTCTGAAAATTAACCCACTCCCACCAGGCTACAACCAGAATATCTTATATTGCATTACATTCACTTGTTGCTTTACAGCTCACAGCACCCTCTTGAAAAAATAGGCAAACAGTTCACATTTATGAATTTAAACTTTATTTCTTCATAATTACAGGCTATTGTTAGAGTTTTTAAACAAAAGGGAAGTCTATAAATAGAGGCTAATCCCACCTGAACAAAGTTGTTTAAAAAAAACAGTTAAAACTTCATAAAGTAATGCCATTTTAGCTCACAGCAGTGGTTTGTTGGTAGTCTGAGTAAAAGTACTACAGTCAGAGTCAGTAACATGAAATGTAACATCAAATGACTCAAAACTTTAAATTCCGTAAAGGAAAGCAGGAATATATATATAATATATACATATAATATCGTGTTGGTCCACTGAGTATACATTTTTAACAAAAGATAAGAAACTATGTAATCCAGTTAAGCATATGATTTGCAAGATTAGTGTACACTCATTACAAAGATGTATAAGATAAGTTATAACTATTTAATACTTGCAAAATTTTAAGTTACTTTTTTCGAGCAGGTGTTTAAACGCTCATCTCCCAGTGCAAAAGAAAAACCATCCCAGTCAGGTTACTCATTTTTCCTGAAAAACTGAAACCCCTCAAACTCATGCAACAGCAGCATTGATAGGTAATGGGAAGAGCTTAAATATACTGAAACATGGCTGAGTTCTCCCCGTTTGCCCCAGTGCTTTGTGTTGAAACACTTCAATTTCCTCAAAAGAAATACCACAGATTAAAAGTGCAAGGAAAAAAAAAACCCTCTAGATGTTTATGCTGCTGCCATTGATTTTTCTTAGACAGGGCACAAGATTATTCTTTTTGGAATTATTTTAATGAAACTGATTTTCCAAATAGAATTCTTTCAAAATGAACAATAAGTTATTTCCATTAAGTTATTTTCATTAACATTCTATCAATCCTACTCTGACTCAGTGACCATTCAGAAATCATTCAGTTTAAGGTGCAACTATCAGTTGGCATTCAATAAATTACATATACAGAAAACACTGTTGTTAAAAAAAAAATAGAAATCAGACTACCAGTTTTTTCTTTCTATTCTCAATCCTATTTCAAATGGAACTTATTAACTTGCCAGTTCAGCTGCATATTTAACAGGCAAAAGTGGCTCAAATAGCAGTGGGGTCTCACAATTTGACAGTCACCTTAGCCAACAGCAAATGCACATGAATCTTCAGCTTAATTGCCTTATAAAACAAAATAACAGGTCTGTCTTAAAACCTGTGACCATGCAAGTAAAAGCAAAGAAGGTTTCAGAAAGACACGTTCTTTCTGATGTAGACTCCATGAAGATAACGTCAAATCCAACGTAAAATCTTCAGTGAGGAGAAAAATCTATGTGCATACATATAAAATAAAGCACTCCACAACTCTGGCATTACTCTTTAGAAGGATGAAAGGTTTGCAATGACTAACTGCTTGATGGGAGACAGTCAGCCACGACACAGAATAATTGCTGTGTTCGCTTTATGCTCAATTACCAACTGCTGATAGATTACAGTCAAACCACAATCTCTCTATCTGCATTTTAAACTGATTTGCTTTCAGCTGGGAAAAGTACTTTGTTCTCCTGAAAACTTCAGAGAAATTAAATGCTAAACTTAACAGTTATTCAAACAGTAACCAAAAGGATTGAATTTAGCAGAAACATTCACATCACTTTCAGAAATTTAAAACCTTTCATAGTTTCTTGTATATATGCATTTTCTGATTAACATTTAAATAGGTTAGGTATTCAGGAAAAGGGACAAAACAGTTTACGTGAGATAAAATCTTATTCTAAACTTCATGCTTCTGATATTTCAGATTTACTGAGTGCAATAGCCAGTTCCAAGTCTTCTTGCTCTTGCTGTTTTAGTCTTGCCAATCTTTCTTTCTCTTCTCTCTCACTTTCTCTCTTAGCCCATTCAATCATGTCTTCCTCAGTAGAATACTGCATTTTGAAAAGACAAAATAAACCAGATTAATAACACAGAGACAACTATGAGTGTCCAAGCCCTTGGTTTAAGCAACAATTAGAGTTTTTCAATAATTGTATGTATTCTAATCTTCAAAATATTACTTGTTTTTAGTTGAAATAACATTATTAAGATTGGCTTAGTCTAAGGTTTAAGAACTGCATTCAAGCCATCCAACTGATGTATTTTAATGAAATATGCCATGTGTCAAAATTCAGTATTAAGTTTCAAAAATGTTACCGAGCAGAAAGTGCTATAATTCAAATACAGTTTTATTTTGGATTAAAAAAAAACAGTCTATACAAAAAACCATAAATAAATCAGAACATTTTGCAAAACACACCCCTATTCACAGTATTAGGCCATTCTGATTTACCTTGCTTTCATTAGGGATGATTTTTCCAGGTGACAATAACTACAAAAATTTAGCTGTAGACTGACTGTTTCTAAATGTGTACATGAAAAATACTTCTGCCAAGAAGCAGTAAAATAATAAGGTAACTGTACAGTTAGAAAGCTTAGTAGTCACATAGAGAAAGGTCAGCATGATATGAGAGGGAAAAAAAAGAGATTATTTCCATGTATAGTGATGTGAACGGAATGTGAACTAAATATCTGCGGTACAATGATGATAAATTAGAGCCAGTTAATCTTAAATAGAGTTCAAGTAATTTAAATAAATTTACATTAAATAAAATACAAAAGATTATGCTAAAGTTTGTTTCTAGTAAACATGCAGAAAAACTAAGAAGTAGGTGAAGTCCATGTGTTCATGAATGTCCCAACATTAACTCTGAAAGGGTTATCATATCATACTCCAGCTACTCTTTGCTTTGAGATGCTTCTCTGGGAAATAAATGTAGAAACACTTAAGTTTTCTCCACAGTTCACTCAATATTTTCAGTAATTGCAGCTCGGAAAGAATATTTTTTCCTTCACAAAGATAATGAACATTTTTTACTTTCTCTATACGGTCTCCTCCAAATTGGCTTCTCAGTCCCTCTAACTAATACCACAGATCAACAACCACATTTCAGAAATTATCATGCTACAAGACACACCAACCAGTGCAAGTCTATTTTGAGAGCCTGACAATCCTCAGTTTACTTCAATCAAGCACATAGTTTATTAGGCCTGAACAGAAAAAAAGCAGTATGGTCAAGATACCGTAAATGCAAATTGCATTTAACAGGTATCAGGCTTGAAAGTGAGAGGATGCCTTTCAAAACTCCTACTTGCAAAAGCTCAAAAGAAAAAAATAATATATAGGCATGCACAAACCTTTAGATTTGCTTCTACTGCTTGGACACCACGACTTCTATGAAATGAATTCTGGTTATAAAGAGACACTTACTACTTTTTACTTAATTGAACATCAGTCTGGAATTTACTAGCCACTCAAAACTCAACAAATTATATTTCATTAATATACACTGTTAAGAGGCTGTTTATCAATATTTCAGTACATTAAAATTACGACCAAACAGTTCAGTGACAGCTAAACTAAAATCACATTTTGCTTTACTTTTAATTGGATAGTTAACAGTGTGCTTGTTATAGACATATAATTTTATCAGCACATGCTGATAAAATGGATAATCCCCAGAACATAGATATTTTTAAACTCCTATTTTCTAACAGCTAGGAGGCCTCCATGAAAAAAAACTCATAAAAACAATGCAATTTAAACATCAGCTATAACATTTTGCAGTACTTTGTTTTAGGACAGCCTCAGCTGTAAACGAAATGTAAACACTGTTTTAACTGGAAGCAATATCCCTTTTGTACATGGGATATGTTTTAATGCTTTAAATTAGACTGAAAACTTCAGTGTGAACATTTCAAAGCTGCCATTATGCTGAAACAAATGTAAAAAAGTGTTTACTCACAGTACTGAAGTTTGCAAAATTGTTGGGGTCAGCCTCTTTACTGATGCTGGTGGGAGCAAATGGATCACAGAATAGATTTGCTTCTTGTTCTTTGGGAATGTCTGGGGTGGGGAAAGGCTGAAATGGATCGCTCGGTTTAAAGGAATCTGAAGAGTCTATTTGATTGATAGGTCTTTTCCCTTAGATTAAAATGAATTTAAAATGAATTTAGGATAGCAGGTAATAACATGCCAAAACTTGTAAAAAAAAAACCAAAACAACCACAATTCAAAAGCTACTTGGGATGCAACCTCTTCCCATGAACTAGTGGAGTTGTAATTTCAGAGGAAGGGTTGACAGTTTAAAAAATGAGGGTCCATAGTTTCTGAAAGAGTAATCAGGTAAAAAGGAACACATGTATGTTAATGATTCAGGAACACAATTATATTTGAATTATTTTGGCAAAAGAATTTCTAACAGTTTTGAGCATCTATTCTATCAGCACAGTATTTTTTTCTGCTGATCAACTGTCTGTGATCATTCCAGCATTTTTTTATTATTTGTTTGGATGAAGTTAACATAATTTCATTCAGAGACCAGAAATTTATTATCATATATCTCAGTCCTCAAAACTCCATGTCCTCTCACTATGCTAACACCAGGAATGAAAGAGTATCACAACAGACAATCACAGGCTGAATTATCTTGTTAATTCTTGCTCAAGTAGCTGCAAATAAACAGAATCAGGAACAAGCTCCCACTTAGGTTGTTCTTTTTTCAACTTAACCCCAGTCAGGTTTCAACACCTTTGAGGACATTAACCCAAAGAGTTCCAAGAACAGTTGAGCTGAATTTCATCCTACCATTCTCTCTGTATGTTACCGTTTACAGAAGAGGTTTCAGTGCAGTTTCTTGAATTCTGCTCTCAAGTTCTGCAAGTGATTCCAGCACTAACAGTGGCTGTATTTTAAAAGTTGCTTCTGTTGCCATTTTTGATTAAAACTCAGAATTGAACCAAAATGCTTATTATTTTGCATATCACTGTTCCAAGTTAGTCTGAAAATTCTTTCATAAGACCAAAAGAGATTTTAATTTGGATTTAAAGAATACCCCCTTGGGAATGTATGATTTACTTAGACACTTCCCAGATAACCTTGCCATGATAGATCTCACTCACTGATGATGTTCTATCTATAACTGATGGTGACATTGTGGCTGCCCCATCCCTGGAAGTGTTCAGGATCAGGCTGGATGGGGCTTTGAAGAAATCTGGTGTAGTGGAAGTTGTCCCTGCCCTTGGCAGTGGGGGTGGAACAAGATGATCTTTATGGTCCCTTCCGACTCAAACCATTCTGTGATTCTATGATTCTATTACTGGCAAAAAAATACATCTTTCTTGAATGATGTGGGAGAAGCACTCCAAATGACATCCAGGGAATTTTATTTCTGCACAGGAAAGATTAATTATTGTAAGAATATAAAATATACAATCTCTAAATCTTCCCCAAAATCAAGAAATGGAGGTGCTTATCAGTACCTAGAGAGGCAACAGAATTCAGAGGCAACAACCCTTCTACACATTTTCCTGTAGCATAAAGAATTAAGAGGAAGATTTTTAGGCATTTCTTTGAAAAAGCATAAAAAAGGGAATAATTAAAGCACAAAAAGGGAATAATTAGGAATAAATACACTTAAGCATCTCCATTTTTTATTTCCATTAGGAAATCAATTTATTTGAAATGGTTATCAAGATAACCACATATTTAATTGTGCATATCAAAACAGGCTACTTTAGTAATCTACTGTTAAGGATGCTGCTGTTCTGCCCCTAGAAGCTTGAATTCCAAAAGTGCACCACGTCACAGCCATTCCCATACAACCAAGTCAGAAATCCTTTTTCTGTTTAAATAAGGACCAATATCAAACATTCAAATATCATCACTTGCCATGTCAGCTGTTTTAATATTATTTACAATGAAACCGATGACTTGCAAGGCATTGGATGAACCAGATCTCACACCAGCTTTAGAAACTAAACACATGAATTTAAAATTCAGTATTAACACTCCTATATCTATGTTCTGCTTTTGAGGAAAATGGAATACTTGTTTAAGTTTCATGCTACAGTTTTCCAAAACACCTTAAAATTCATCCATAGAGTGTAATAGTGGAAAAAAAGGATGCAGTAGAGTTTTTAAAGACAATGAAACAGAGGACAGAAACTTAAAAAGGAATACTAGTAACATACTAGTAACATGTTTTCCTATCTTAGCAAAAAAAACTGAGTGTGAGGAGTCCATTGTAACATGAGGTTGTTGCAACTACAAGGTGTTATCTTTGATAATCATGGTCTTTTCTGGATAGCAGAATGGTTTGTGCCATGGAGTATCCCAGAGGACTCCACTACCACTGAAAACAGCCCAGGAAACTTGGGTTTATTACTGTTACTGCTAGAGACCTCTGGCAAGGCCACCTGGAAAAAGTTAATCTAAAAAGCTGAGCCAGTCATTTAACTCTATTTAATTAATTTTGCATTAAACATGGAGGTTTTGCTACAGATAAAACACAATAAATTCTCACTTTGAACATAGTTTAATGCAAGATTCACAGTGTATCACATCAGTAACCTTTTAATTTACAGCTATGCTGTGTTCTGGCACATACTCGTAGTAAGTTTTCTTTTTTTCTGTTTTCTAAATCCTTTTGTCTCTTCAAACAAACAATGATCCCAAACACCATGCAAAATTTAACTCTGAGGAACTGACCAACAGGTCAGGAACGGACCTGTTCCGCATCTTGTTCGTTCATTTTAGATTCAGACCCTTCACCATCCCCTCGTTGTTACTGTCCCACTGCCAACACTCAGCAGCTGATTGTAAACCCTTCTCCCTGTCAGCTCTTACCAGGTGGTGGTGGACAGGGCCTGGTGGGAGTTCCTGTCTTAGGGGGCAGTGCAGGAGGAACATCCTCATTTTTAGCTGGTGGTTCCTCAAATAAGTTTTTAGTTATGATCACGCTGCTGACAGAGCCTGATGTGGAAGAGCTAAAAGGATCCTCATTGTTGGCCTTCAACAAAGAAAACAGCGACATACACGTTCTCAGTGCAATGCTACTATACACTTTCTTCAAGAATGCAATATTAATTCAGAACTGAAAGTCTGGGCTAAGACAAAAGAGAATACTTTTGTTTGTTTTTACACATATCATCCACATACTCCAGAAGGTTGAAAATGAAGAAAAATCAGGAATGGTTAGTGTGTACAGCAATATAAAGCAGAATGCAGCTAAATATTCAAAAGTAATACTTCTGCAGCTAAGCTCAGCAAATTTAAAAATAAATACATAAATTATAGTATCACTCAAAAAAGAGAAAATACTTATAAAGCCACAAAGATT
This sequence comes from Lepidothrix coronata, assembly GCF_001604755.1. Lineage (NCBI taxonomy): Eukaryota > Metazoa > Chordata > Aves > Passeriformes > Pipridae > Lepidothrix > Lepidothrix coronata. The sequence goes on from NW_016690192.1 coordinate 2,095,836, forward strand.
ACACTGCATTCTTCACAGTGGAACTGCAGGACAAGAGAATTTACTACCAAGGCCTCTTTTTCAAGAAAGTCAGCCTTTATAAATTTAGTGGTGGCAAAACTGTAATGAAATTGTTGGTAGAGAGTGTAAGCTCTGTCTTGTCACTGCAGTTTCATGCATTTTCTGTGGTAGTAGCAGCTTCACATTACCTTTGACAGCGTGCTGAAGTCAGCAAAGCCACCTTCAAAGGATTCGCTTCCAAACAGGGAGGCAAAGGGGTCTGTAGCTAAATACACACAAATCAAGCACACAGAATGATATTAAAAGCTAAACATGAAAGACACTGGAAAAAAAATCCCACTACAAAATAGCAACTGTTACATAGTTTGCAACATAAACTAATTCAAGTGAAGTATTTTATGAGGTGAGCACTTCAGGTTATTAAGTAGCTTTTACAAAAACTCTGAGTGTCAGCTTCCAATTGTGAATAACAAATCTCCTGAACAGGGAGTAATTCAAAAGAAATACTGGTATTCTTTTTTCCTACGTTAAAAAAAGTTAAATTCCACTGAAAGTATAAGATAACTATACTACTGGATGTTCTCCTGAGATACATGTATGTACACACACAAAGGGATTTTTTGTGTGCATGCACCCATAAATATACATATATATATATATATATATATATGTATATGTATATGTGAACGTGAACAAGAGCTCACTTCTGACTGCAAGTCCACTCATGGAATCAAGTATCTGAACCTCTTATCTCAATCTAATTCAGCAGTACTCTTTCATTCTCATGTGCCTCAAAATACATTAGAACTGCTATTCTACTGTAGAGCAGGAAGTGCCATACTCACTTCTGCACCTCTAGGAAACACCTTCTTCCCCTACAATTAAACTGAACAGGTTTACAATACAAAATCACATGTGGATTCATGTTGTGGATTATCACTTGTCAGTGCAGCTTGGGAAAACAGGAGACAAGAGTCTTCCCTAGAACATTTTTAGCCCTCAGACGAGACAAGGTTGTAGCAAAACAAAAGGAGCAAACTGTAGCAGTAAAAATTCTTGATGAAGCAGTTACTCTATCCCACATCTCCTCTCATAGTACAAAGTTATCTTGTATGTTACTTAGAAAGTACCAAGAAACCTCTGAAAACAACTCTAGTGGGAAGCAGTGTGAACCATCCAAATAGTCCAAATACTTAAATCAAGATTTTGTACCAGCTTTAGGTAAAGCAGAGGAACGTTTTTTGTGGAATCAGTCTTCAGTGACACAGGCTACAGATAAAGACTCAGTTCTGGTTTATAAAAATTCCCCTCTGCAAACTGGCACCTTATGTCACACTTTATAGGAAAATTCAGAAAACACAAAAAATCCCTAAAATGCTTTGTTGCAAATTCAGTTAAAAGACTAAAAACAAAAGTACGTAAAAGCAAATAAAAATAAACCCCAAGAAGTCTGATGTGTATAATCTACTTTTACCTAGATCATTTGATGTAGTAACAGTTGTTCCACCAGGAGCAAAAGGGTCATTCTTCTTTGATATCTCTGTCTAAAATAAAAAATTCCTTTGGAGGGAAATTTGTTTTTCAGCTTAAAAGATTCCTCAATCTAAGAATACAATCACGTTTATTTTAGCTTAGAAGTTTTAAGATAAAACATTCTGGAAGCAGCTTTTATCAGCATCAGAAAACCAGTCTGTTAACAGAAACTCCTCCTCACCGTTTTGATTACTTCTTTCAGAGGATGGAAAAAAGGTACAATATGTGCAACATACTTGGTAACAACTAATGCAAGAGTTAAGAATATCTACCACTCATTTTAGTCTCAGATTTCTACAATCAGAGCTATCTTCATGAAGATACAACTACAAGATAACAACACTCCAGAGGTGTGTGGTAAAGCATTTAGGATGAATGCATCATTTCAGTGCAGAGGTACAGATCTCAAGAATCCACTGGTAATCCCACAGCTCTGATCTCCTTTTTTTTTTTTTCCCCTCTTTTGTACTTCACTTATTATCAGACTGTAATATGACCAAGAATTGGTTATATTAGAATATCAAGACTTTGAAAAGGAGAGTGGGCCAAGTATTGAAGATTCTTGAAACCTAATTTTCCAGGTTAGAGGTGTAGGCCGTGGTGTGTAATGTGACCTTGAGATCTGCATAACGTGCACACCATGGGGAGGGACAGGACCACCACTGTCAGGTGCAGGGATTTCTCACCCTCATGGCTGCTGTGGGTGCACTTATCTTGCTTTCTAATCAACATGTATCTACATTTTATATATGTCTATGCATATTTTATACACACACAAAGTTGGAAGTGAGGTATGAACAGAAACACCAGTGAGAAGGAAAGGAGATGGCAAAAGAATGGAGACAAACAATGACATGAAGAATTTTAGCTGCTGAGATTGTCTATCAGCTTTAAATATTATATATTCAACAAGTTCTAGTTTGCACCAGAGAGGGTATTATGCCCAACTCTACCTTATCAAAGGCTCAAGACTATTCAATAACTGCTCAGCTATAATGTGGACAGCTAAAAGTTACATTGAAGTACACCTGAAAGAGGTACATTCAGTAAGAAGCTCCACATTATGAGAGGGCTTCAGTGACACTCATTAGAAAACCCCCCAAAAAAACCAAACATACAGCTACAGAATCATGTGGCTTTTCCACAAGGAAACCCCGTACCACATCAGATTTCAGATAAAATACAGAATATACTTCTTGATCCTGTCAGGTATGGAGGCAAAAGTCAAGTCTCTCAACACGACGTGGTGAGGTTAATCTTGGGTTTCTTTCCAGGTTTATTAAGTTCCACCAACTACCAACTGAGCTTAATTCATTATTGTCAAATGGTCTTAGCTGTGGAGAAATGAAGCTCCACAATGAAACATTTTTAAAATGTTTTTATTTTTACTTCTATTTCATCTGTGACTATTTCTAGAAACTAGGACACAAAAAAGACAAGACAGAGTCAGGGGATCAGAGGTAACCTTTATCTGTATGACTGGTGAATATCAATTTTTTAAGGCATGTCTGAATGTACAAAATAGGTTATTTTGTCCAAATCACATATACAACAAAGTAAAAGGTATGATACCAAACTTACTGTGATATTATTACTGTTGTCTGCAGTGCTAAATGGATCAGTGCCAGCAGTCACAAAAGGGTCGGTGGAAGATTGTTTGAAAAAAGAGTCAGCTGCAAAAGGGTCTGAGCCTTTGAAGGGATCACCACCAAAGGGATCTAAAAAGTAAACATCTCCTTAACATTTCTGCTTGCTTTCCTTAGCTCGATATCCTAAAAACTAAACAATATACTGCTTTTTTCATACTGCCACAAAGTGACACGTTTAAGATCAAGGACCTTTGAAGTATGAAATTCATCTGTGAATAATTTGTATTCTGTGATTCAAAACATTAGACAAGCCAAAGTTTTCTGCACGTCATGAAAACAGTGGTTCAGTTCCTAAATCATCTCAGCATATGGGTTCATTACCAAATCTCCTAAAAATGAAGCATTTTTACAAAACCTAATGTTTATCAAAACTGTCCTGCCCTTCTCTCCTTTATTCCCCAGATGCAATTGATATTTCTTATCTGGTACTTGGTGCTCAGTGCTGTTTTGTTATTGCCTTCCCACTGGTTATTTTGCCTTTTTTTTGCCATAAATTCAGGTGGCAAAAAAGCTCCACTCAGGGTTGAGCAAATAATGCAATGACATTGCCTATAAAGTCAGTCTAAAGAGAGACTTCCCACCTTTTTGGTACTTAGTTCTAAAGCAAGTTGATAGGTTAAGAGCCTTTAAAAGAACACAGTCCTACTTTTTTGAATACAAAACAGGCAGCAAGAGTTTGGGGCCTTCTGTTTACCACCTTCACATACTTAAATCCCAGCTAGGGGTACTTTCAACAACAAGAGCAAAGTTCAGTGGCAATGGGCTTCTCTGAGAAGCTTTAACAAAGTGGCCAGCTGCTACTACCATATATCCTACAGTGGCTTTTTGTGGCATTTCCATCTTTTTTTCCCCTCTGAAAGTGGTGACACTTTTCCCCACATACTAGTAAGAACCATTTAGGTTTCATTCTAGTAGGAACCATTTAGAAAAAAACAAACACGTTAGAAGTTACAAAGTTATTTACCAATTTTTCCAAAAGGGTCATCTTTGAAGGGATCACCTGTTTAAAAAAAAAGGCAAATATTCATTAAGCAGCTTATTACAATCACGACACATACACAAAAGCAGCCATCCAAGCTGCATTTCTGTTGGCTGTTGCCCACAAACACCCACTTTAGGCAGTATTTACCACTGCAGTAATCCAGGCTAACTACTGGTACGAGTCCCAGTTTTGATTAATTCTCACAGGCCCTGTGGATTGTAGCTCCTAAGTGTTCCTTTCTGTACTGGATGCATGATTCCAATTACATCATTTCTACTTCCTCATCTATATCTGAGAGACATATATACTGCCTCTTAGCTGTAGATACCTATCCTGAACATTCTGAGCACACAAAGCCCAAAAAATTGGCTACTAAGACACAACGCTTTCTCCTTGAAAGAAAGGCCTTATCATATGCTGTAAGTAGGACCACTTCAACATAAACAAAGATCAAGCAATGTCTACACAGAAACATCCAAGCTGTTTTAAATTAGTTTAATTTACTCACTAAAAATATTAAATCTGCACTGACATTCTTTCAGAAGCCAAGTGATCTGAAACAAATTTAGCTTGTTTTCCCTTCGAAGCGACACAAGCTAAATTGATCAGACCATGTTGATTCTGAAAGCGTGTAAAATCATATTAATGTGGCTGAAAACATCTGCTTCAGCAGCTAATTCAAATTAACTCCTCTTCTCCAACTGGCTCCATATAGGCAGATCATGTCTTCCATAAAAAATAAAAGCAGAGCAACAGCATTCGTCAGTGGCAAGTTCTTAAAATAAAGCTGAGCACTTCCCCAAGACGAACAGATGGTGCAGTTCCACATTACCTCTTCCTGAGTGCCAAACTCACCATAAGTAGGCCATAGCCATTCATTCCCAACCACCCACACCCTCCCCACACCACAGCTCAGTGAACCCTCCACTGACCCGTTTGTGGATTTGTGCTGTAAATTAAATTAGTGCCACCACACGTAATCACACCAAGGCCCACACCTTTAAGGCCAAAAAGCCACCAGGGCAGGGGGAGGGAGGGGTTGGGGTAAGAGAAGCACTCAGGAAGAGCAGTGAGGGAAAGAAGCATTTTCACAGCTAATAAGAAAGCCCAAATGAAGGAAGGAGAAACACCCCAGAACACTCATTTCTATCATTTCTATTTTTGTAATGCTACTGACTCCACACTCCTGTCACTCACACATCTTCAGATTTGTTCTATAAAGAACAGTTTCAAGGTGAGGATGAGACTGATGTGTTCACAGAAGACCTGTTTCTGCAAGTCTGCACTTAGAGAGAAATATTTACTTACTGCCAACAAAAGGGTCAGACTGGAAGAACTCTAAGCTGGCTTCAGAAACTAGATCAGGCAAGGGATGAGATTCAGCATCAAATGGATCTTCCTGGGCAATGCAAAAGGAGAGAAAGGTATTAAATTTTTAAGACTTGCAGGGCAGAAACACTTATGTCATCTCCTGTTACCATTTAGTGGTTTCTTAAAGCTTAAAGCAAAGAGACAGCTGGAATTCAAAATTCATCAATGGAGAGAGCCAAAATATTTCTCAGCAACCTGCATGCTACAGGAGACAAAATGTTTTCATGACATCACACTCTAAAAGCAATAAGAAGTAACAATTTATTTATTTGTTTATCATGACCATGATCCAAGCCTGAAACAGTTAACCAGGACTTTTTTTAACTTACTTCTTCCTCCCCCAAAACCTGGACAAACTCACTTTTTTGGTAATAGTTGCAGTTGGGGTCTCTTTCTCTTCTACAACAGAGGCTGCTGTTTCAGGACTATTCCTTATCTGTACAAGGATAAAAGCAATACACCATAAATCAGGAAATACAAGACTGCACAAAAAAATTTTAAGTATTAAACAGAATCACAGAATATGCTAAAGCATACTTCAAGAGGTTCATAGTTATTACAGAACATACTGGAGTGTTCCACAAAACCTGTGAAATTTTTAAAAAAATAAATCAATCAAGAATCTACTGAGACATAAGGAGGAACATTTAAAGCAAGACAGTTTTAGATTTTTTGTACTATTCCTTATTTCATTCTTGTTTCACCAAATGGAGACAGCTGCTGTCCTTTAGCTATTCAATTTATGATATTTGCTTTGGAGATAAATACAGGAAAAAAAATTATTGTCGCTTTCCAGACAAGCTAAAATTGTCTCCTTTTCTGCTTATGAACTTTCAGATTGTGGAAACACAGTCCCTCAGAAAAATACCCTTCTGCAGAAATTTCACTTGTGCAAGTGTTTAAAAACATAATCAATCTTGATACACTCTTAACTTATTCCAACTTCCCAGCTGCATTGCATCATGAACAAGCAGGCAAAACACTACTCACTGGAGACACACTGTTTGTTTGTTCCTCTTCTGCTACACTTTCCCTTTCAGCATTCTCGTTAAGGTTTGCAGTTTCACTGCTGCTGTTGCTAAGACTGGAATGATCCACAGTCCCATTAACAAGTGTACTATGTTGCTGGGAGTGCCAACTAAATTGGTTGTTTTCCAGTTCTTTCAGCTCAAGAAGTTTTGTCTGCACCTGTAAGCAGAAATAAATGTATATGCATCAGTATGGCATCAGTATGGGAACACATGGAAGCCAGTTTGTGACCATCCCCTCTTAAATATAACATTAATGATACGTCTGAAATTCTTATTTTCAAAAGCAAATATAATACCCCCCCCGTTCTTTGCATCAGAACGTGAAGTGTGAGGGATAAGCAGAAACTGGATTTAGCAGAGGTGTAATGTGGTTGAAGGACACATCTGAGAACCCTTTGTCAAGAAGCAGACTCCAGCACTGGCAACATCAAGATTAGTTGCTTTGTTTCTACTCAAACTCGTAAGAAAAGTTGAAAAGCTTTCAGGGGCTTTTTGTTTGTCTAGTGTTGCTGGAGGTTTTTGGTTGGGGTTTTGTTTGTTTTGTTTGGGGTTTTTTTTGGTGATTGGGTGTTTTTTTTTTTTTAGTTATGTATTTACAACTACCTTAAACTCTAAATTAAAAAGGTTGTTTTATTAGAACTCTCATCTTCCAAGAAGGAAAATTACATATTTGTCACCTTCTCCCACATGACTTTCCAAGTGTAAAAACTTCCTAAGCAGACACTTCCAATCACACATTATTATTTCAGTGATGTGCTTAATGCAGTGCCTCACAGCAAACATCTACAACCAACCTGCCAGTTAGGAAGGAATTACTGGACTTGGCGGATTATGCAGAAGAATGAACACAGTTCAGATATTTAGGTGCCTAAAGCCCACTGAATTCTGCAAGGTCAGACACCTAACAGAGTTTTCATGGCCTTGCATGTGTCACAAGTCAGGTGACAGCAAAGACAACACCAGGTGTCTTTCAAATACACTGACTCAGACCAACCATGAGATAATCTTGACTAAAGCACCAAGGCACCTATTGTTCCTTATTTATGAGCCAAGAGCAATAAAATTAGGAGCACTGATATAAAACCTACTAAAAAAAGATCTGTATTACAGTTAAGCATAACACATCAGTCTCAAATCTGTTCATTGCAAACACCTCTTACCAGTATATAAACATTGAAATAGTACAACCTTCCCTCTACCTGTGATGAAACAATGGAAAAACCCATTTGTTTACTTCTCAGTTTCTAAAACTAGAAGCCAAATTTAAAAATGATGAATGTTACACAACTCTTCAGCAGAAGAAAGTGGTCTTGCATGAACTCTAGCAGTAGAAGTTTTTTTAAAAAATAAACTAGAAAGTTACAGATGTGAGTTGTGTGAAAAGTCAGGCATTTCTAGGGTTCAAAGCTCACAGGTAGGCTTTGCCTTTTGTTTTTAACTTGATAACAATGAGAGTGGCTAATACATTAGACAGGTGGCAACACAGAGGAGAACAATGAGGAAAGGGTGTGCAAGCTAATGCTCCACTGAAGTAATAACAAATCACTGATTATAGACAGAAACTGAAAGTCTTCCACACAACAGCAGACACTTCAAAGCACAGGGCTTAAAACCAGGGCAGCCAAATCTCTGCTTCTCAGTATCTAATCTCAATCCAATTTATTTTTACATTCACTTTACTTTCCCCCCTTCAACAGTGCACTAAGTAAATGTTATCAGCAATTTTATACTGACTTCACATCAATTAAAGCATAGTGAGAATGTGCCCCAGGCCATGGCTGAGCATGAAAACTTAAATAACCAGTGGACACAGAGAATTTAAGTCTTCGTTATCCATTTTTCACCCATTACATTAAGACAAATTATTTACTAAGTATAATAAATTAATCCCTTTTATTAACAGAATTTGGAGAAAAATCATGCAGTATCTTGAGTGACTTAAATCAGCCTCTAAGAATCCTAACAGCTACTACCACAGAACACATGTGTAAGTAACTGAAGACATGAGCAAACAGTGAAGAAAAAAGAAAGCTACGCCTTCCCCTGAAGACAAACCACACTAAAGGTTGGCAGCTCAAACTATTTTTTGGGGGGTGGGTCTTTCACACTGCCTTACTGAATTAATTTCCTGTTGTGAATCCTGCAGATGTTGCTGAAGAGGTCCCAGCTGTGCTTTCCCAGACTCTATGCAATGCTCAAGCTCTGCAGTTTCTTGCTGCAGGCGACTCAGCTCCTCTTGGGCTTTGGTCAGTTCATCTTCATACGCTGAAATCTTTGATTCCTGGCTTGTTATTTCGGCCTTCAGCATGGCAATCTAAAGCATGAACAGTACTTCAAGTGAAAAAAAAAAACAAAACAAAACATCCTACACCCAAAAATCCAATCAACACTTCCAAACACATCTAATACTATTATTTATGACCAGAAAAAGTAAAAATCTCATAGCTGTTGCAGAGATTATAGACCATACCTGAATGAATTATCACACCTGATAATACCTGATGTAGATCTGATATAGATTATACCTGAAGGGACAGTTAATTCTCTGTTGGTCTCAATAGGAACAGTGTATTCTAACTGTTTTTCTGACCAACACAGACATTTTTAACACTGAAAAGATAATTTCAGACCTTAAAGAAATATAATACCTTTATGTTAGGAAAAAAAATTACGTAAGAGGTTATTTTTTAATCAGTAAGAAATCAGTTCCAGTAATTAGTGGTTCTAATTACACTTGCATTATACTTTTGAATTGTTTGCTTGCTCTTAACTTTATTTGTGTGCAAGTATATCTCAATATGTTTGTTGACACACTGATAATAAATTAGGAGGCCACTGAAGTGAGTGATGTATTTGCTATGCTCTGTTGCTCACAAAACCTTGACACTCAGGCTATTTATTTGTTAAAAGCTTTTTCTCCTGCCCCAACAACCGTAACTCTGAAAGGCTGAGCTGTTCAAAACAAGGCATTTACTCTTCCAAGGGCCTTGCCCACCAGACCTTACCAAGTGGGCCTCCTCTGCACACTTCTGCCTGATGTCATTAAGTTGCTCTTCCAACTTGGCCTTCTGCTCATCAAGATCATTAAGGGTTTCCTGGGCTTCCTGTTTCTGAGCTTGCAGCTTTTGCAGATTACTGCTCTCCCGCTTTACTTCATCTTGTAGGTCCTGTAATAAAACAGATCAGCTTTACATTTGTTCCCTCTCTACTAACCACTAAATTCTGCAGCATACACTGCAGTACTAACTTAGATTTCAAAGTACCAACATATTATCTTTCAGAAGCCAGCACTGACAGCATGTCTGACAAGCAAGTATTCTCCAATTCTAATTCTACGACATAAAAATAATCAGGTTATTTGTGTTTTCTCACTGAAGTACTGAAGATCGTGCATCAAGACAGATTAACAGGGATTCATTTTGAATTTAGAAGTAGTCTTTATTCAGACTGCTACATTGTCTCTGTCCCATGTTTCAGCAATATGTTGTACTGAGTTCCTTATTATGGACATGGACCTGTTGGAGCGAGTCTGGAGGAGGCCATGAAGGTGCTCTGAGGGCTGGAGCACCTCTCCTATGAAGACAGGCTGAAACAGCTGAGGTTGTTCACCCTGGAGAAGCGAAGGCTCCAAGGAGACTTTAGAGCCCATTCCAGGACTTATAAGAAAATTGGAAAGGGACTTTTTATCAGGGCATGGAGTTATAGGACAAGGGGGAACGGCTTCACACTGCCAGAGGGCAGGATTAGATGGGGTATTAGGAATAAATCCTTCCCTGGAAGGGTGATGAGGCCCTGGCACAGGTTGCCCAGAGAAGCTGTGGATGCCCCCTCCCTGGAAGCGTTCCATGCCAGGCTGGATGGGGCCTTGAGCAACCAGGGTGGAACAAGATGGTCTTTGAGGTCCCTTCCAACCCAAGCCACTCTGTGATTCTATGAGAATAGAAATTCTTTATTCTGCTCCTTCCCCCTTCAAAAACACATAGCCAAAACCAGGAATTGGTTTTAGGGACACGGTGAAAGACCAAAGCTGTGCATTATTAACCCAAATGCCCTGCCTCCTAGGGCATTCCTGCCTCTAATTTAAAAAAAAATCAGCCAAAAACTTATTTTCCATGTAACAGTACTGGTAAGGAATTCACATTTCATACCACACAATATGGCATCTTTTGATTAACGAAACAGCAGCAAGTATGTGTCTTGTGTTCTAAGTACTTAAGTAGCATCATGTGGTAATTAGTTCATTTCTGAGCAACAAGAATGGTTATACTTCAAGAAGCTGCAGAGATAACACTGAAAAACATGTCAAGGAAAGAAATTAGGATGAAGAAAGAATCATCAAAGTCAAGAGGAAGAGATAATACAGGGAGATCAAAAAGCATTAATACAAAAGGAAAAGTATTAGATGAAAAGAGAATAGTGCAGCCTTTCTGAGAAAATATGGTAACTGAAGGAAGAATCATCAACAACAGTAAAAAATGAATAGAGATAAATAAAATTAAGGAGGATAGGAAAACAAGAGACATGAAATTCTGATTAGATCATACATTTGTTTGCTGCTCTAAGCTACGATCCTGCTGTCCTTTTTTAGTGGTGTTTTGTTTGGGTTCTTTTTTGTGAGGGGGTAGTTCATCCATGTGTGCTAACACCTCCCATAATGAGGACAAAAAAGCCAGACAGAAATAGAAAGGCATATGGTGCAAGCAGTCAGATGCTAGGGAATTAGGTAACCTCAAGACAACTGGAAGACACATCATAAATGCTTTTATGTAAAAAACCAAAGCCAAAACCATGCAAAAAAACCCCCAAACCAAAACACAGAACACCAAAAGCCCCCCACGAAACCCCCCCAAATCAAATTTGAAGTTCAGTAAAGGGTATGTGACTGGTGTACAGCAGCCAGCCTTGGTGAATTACTGGTTATTTCTAATCCCTGAAAGACAAAGCAGCACACAAACAAAAAGCTCTTACAGCAGCTACTGACTTGGATAATTGGGACATTCTTGATCCATTCATTTTTTACACTGCTTTGAAAAGCAAGTATCAGCTGACACTTAACGCAAGCAGTGGGGGAAAAAGTAACAGCTTAAAGAGATTTCAGCTGCTTTTTTGTGAAAGGAAGCAAGAATTCACATACATATAAGCTAAATATAGGTCATCTCCACTCTTGTCTGTCCTAGGCACAGCAGTAGAGAAGCACTGAAGAGACCTGACTAAGCCTGATGGCTCCCAAAAGAGAAAAGAAGGAAAAAACCACAGCCAAACCCCAAACCCACAGTGGTTTTTTGTTCACATATGTTCAAATTAAAAGTTGGAGTATACACAGAATGGGTACAATATTCTAAGATACCTCTTCATGAAGCAAACCAGGCTCCAATTAAGCTTTGATTTCAAGGAACACCCTCAGCATAGAAGCAGCAATTAATGTTCAAGCACTGAACGAGATTTCATGGAAAAACCATGAACATATTTGAGGTGGTACAAACTGGCATTCTGATGGTAACAGTAATCCTTGTATTAGATTTATGATCATTATAACTCTTCGTGCTAAAGCAGTGTAGGATAAGGGAAGTTTAAGGATCTGTATTTTCGCAAACAAGACAATGGATTTAATAGCTTGTCAGTCTGTACTTCTCCAAATAATTCATGTGCTAAGAACTGTTAAGTCTCAAAGAGGACAGAAAAGTTAAACTTCACTGACTTTCCCATAGCATTGGTGCACTGCAACAAAGAATAGAGAAATTCCAATGCTGAGAGGGGTATTTGGAGCATGTAACTTTAAGAAAACACCACCCCTCAGTCTTTGCTACTAAGGCACTGGTATTTTAATAAGCACATTGAAACACATCAGCATGCTATGTTTTCCTGAAAACTTTCTCTGTCTTTGCTTTTTTGTAGCTATTTACATAGTATATAAATTATTTTATAGAAGAAAAAATATAGAAGAAAAGAGCTGTCATTCTTTCTCTCCTTCTATACAAATCAGTTTGATTCATCACTGACCATAGCTATATTTGACATTATAATTTGTGTCCATGGAAGGAATTCTGGTATCAGAAATTCAGGAGTGCGATGCCACAAAACTAGCTTGAACCAAGGTGGAAGGTTAGAGAGCACTGTTTTTGTACACCATCTTTGAAATGTCACCATTAGAATAAAATCAAAAATAAAAAAGCATGAGGTAAAGATATCCTTAGTCTGCCACATTATTCTCTGAAGTCCCAGAAAGTTTGTTGAAACATGCAGGTCCTCCAACATTCAGGAGCAAGTCTGAAGACTTCAGGACCAGAGGTGAAGGACCATCAGCTTAAATAAATGCTGCAGCCATTTCCTGTTTGATCCTGAACAGCTTGTGTGATTGCTAAGAGGTTAAAGACCTGAGACAGCTGCTTCCAAAATTACTGTTCAGGATACAAAGGCTTAACTCGATGCAACAAACTGATTCTGTGATGCTGCTGACTATCAAACACTGAACACATGCAATGACACTGTAACATTCAAGGTAAGGTTTTTATCTACCTTTAGAGCAAAGACACCAGAGAACTCAACATGAACACACACTGATTCCAGCACACACTAACAAAATCATCTTGTGTGCAAAACCAGGAATACCCATGGGGATTTTTAAGTGTAAAAGGCAATCTGCAGGGTGGGGAGGGGAATGACCATGGCACACAGGGACAGAATCACAGGCATGGGCAACTTCTGCACGAATTCCTGCAGCTGCTGAAGCTGCCTTCCAGCATGACCAACAGGCCAGCACCTGACTATCTCCAGAGAGGTCAGACTATTAATTATCATCCAGGCTTTAAGGATATTAAATAGCCAAACACCAAATTCTCAACTGTTTTAACACGTTAGCTCCTTTTCAGCCTAACCAAAATTAAAATGCAGAGATCACTTGCACTATTTCTTCTTAACCAAATAAAGATTATTTTAAATAGTAGATTCCTAAAAGAAATTTAGAAATAAATATAAGTGGTCAGATATCACACTGAAGATTTTTTTTTTTAAATAGCAATTTAAAATTTAATTGAAATATTGCTTTGCAGTACTTAATTTAGAGCTTGGCTAGACAGTCAGCACCCTAAACACTGATGCTGACTGTATAATTTCTAATGCCTGTAAAACACTTGTAAATTTAAATTTTACAATGTCATCCTTTTACATAAAAATCAACAGATTCTTTTTAAAATTCACTTATATTAGGCAAAATTAACTTGAGGCAACATTCCTCCCAAGCTGGTAATTACTGAGACTCATAAGAAGCAGCCCAATACACAAGCCCTTTTAATTGAGCCACTTAAGTTTATTAATTAATTTACAGTGCTACAATGTCCTCTTTAATTATACAGTAGATAGTCTTTTAAAAGAAAAAAGGGAAAGAAAGAAAAAAAAAGCTTTTCTTTTGTAATCTTTTTCATTTAAAACTCCATGCAGGCTATAGAAGCTCACACATTAATATAAATATACAAACCTACACCAACCCACAGTCATGTAGAAAATACACTTCAAAATACATTCTTTTTCTTAGCCCCAATTTTTTTTTCTTTTTACTGGATAAGTGACATGATCGAAAGACTCAGTAATCCCACTGTCACTAAAGCAGCACATGGTGCAATATCAGGTGTCTGAACAATAATTCAGTGTTTTATTTACCTGGACCTCACTTGTCCTCTGCTTGATGGCATCTTCTTTCTCCTTCAGGTCTTGCTCTACATTATTCTTTTCCCTAGAAGACCAGCAAACAATGCAAGAATACTTAAGAACATCAGCTACAGCAGGTACAGTTATCCAGCCCCCTAAGCCTGTATCTCTCTTTAAATACATAGTGAAACATTAAACACAAAAGATGTAAGGGATTTCTGCTTTCCAAATTATTTACAAGACAGAAGCCCACATAAGGGCTCTGCATAAACCCCCCTGTCTTTCCACCAACTGCACTCCAGTGATAAGAATGGCTCAAAAATGGAAGGGGGCGGGAGGGAGAAATCAATGAAATACTGTCTCCAGTGATCTCACTGTTGCTATGGAGCACTTGTCTAATGAAAACTGCTAGGAAAAGTGGGAGGGATTGCATCAGATTCCATCTATTAACCCCTGCAAACACAGCAATGCCTATGCTCACAGCAGCTAGGAAACATTTCCAGCAGGCCAATCGAGCTGATTGATGCCCTTTGCCTGTCAGATTTTAGACCCTTCCCTCGGGAAGCTCAGGGAGAAGCAGGAAGGCTGGCTTGGCTTGCTGGAATCACGACCTGCTCAGAGACTCCACACGTAGTGATTTGCTGTGTCATATCAAGCCTGTCTCTACAGGCATTTATTCAAGTTTAAAAGTGACTACTGATGACAGGGGAATAATCATCAATAAATTCTTGGTAGTCAGACATAACAATAAGAAAGGGAAAAAACCAACATACTCCTCACAAGTGTTACTATTATTAAAAAAATCAAGAGTATCTCTCTCTGGACAGCATATGGAATCTTTTCTCCTTTCACAGATGCAGAAAAACAGTAAGCTCTACAGTTTTAACATTATCTTCTGTACACAGATATTTACTTTCATAAAGATTTTGTTAATAAATTAGCACACACATGAAAAGTTACAATTCGAACAATAAACTTAGCATTTCTAAATCTATCAAATTACATTACTGGTACATATTAAAATTAAGTAAATTCATATTTTAACAGCAGCAGATTGTTAATCTAAAACTATTTATTTTATTGTTTACTCCTGTTTATACAGAAGAAAATATTTCTGTTTCTGAAGTAAAGCAAGTCTACCCTAACTTCTCTCTACATAGGTTGAGGAATTTTTGTTTACTGCTAAGCCATGTACAATGGAAATTAAAAACAATCCAGATGTCAGATCTCAAACGAACATTTGCTCTGACAAATAATTACTGTTGATTATGTTCTGCTATTACTTATCTCACTATCTGATTAAAGAGCAACTTCCTGATTATGCCCAAAGGGAAGGTTTAAATGGAAGAAAAAGGAAAGATGTGGAAAAAGGAACTTTGAAGAACAAGGGTAGTTATTTTTTTGAGTGTGATCCTTCAAGTTTCGTAAAATTCCTCACTCTCCATTCCTCAGAACACGGAAATTCTAAACAAATCTTCACCTTCTCGATCACAGCTATAGCACACCCCTCTAGCTCAACAAACTAGTATCTGTAGTATAGTTGTACTTAGATATTTAAAGCACTGCAACACAGGGTTGAAACAAGCTCTGTTGCTTTTGCTTCCATAACCTTCCATGAACAAAGGGTCTCAGTAAAGCACTTCCACAGATCTACATACAAGTCAGGCTGAAAAACACCTTTAAGCTCTCAACACCCATTAAGCACAGCAGACACACAGACATATTCGTCCTGATTGAAGATAAAAGAGAATAATCGACTAGGAAAATAAATACTTGTTATTTTTCCTGCTTGGGTGTGAAAACTGAGCAAGAAATAGAACTGCAAGCAGGTACGTATGCTTATTATACAGCCTTTCCACATTACTGTCACTGATGTGCCTAAGAGACTGTCAGAGATGCAGATAACTTTCCTTTTTTTTCAACAGAAGCCAGGTACCTAAACCCCTGAAATCTGGACTAAGCAACAGGATACAACACCCACCCACCGGCAGCTTACATGAACCAAATCAAAGCACAAACAATGAATTGGAAAGAATCAAGTGAAAGAAGTATTGTCAGGCAGAAAAAGAAAAGCTTAGGCAGCAGTCTCAGGCGAAGCAAAACAAGCTGAGTGTATATAGTCTACACATAACACATCCCCTCCTCCCCCCAGTAATGCCTCTTTGTTTCAAAGAAAAGACAACACAGACCTACTTAATTCACTAATTCTTCTGAATGCCTCCATTTCTTTTACAAACTATCTGGTATGCCCCTGTAGGAATGCTCAGCAACTGAAAGAACCAAAAACAAGTCACAAAATTGATTTACTGGATACGACAGATTTCCTGGATCATAAAATCCCTTAACACATCAGCACTTGAAAATAAGCAAAACCAAAAACCAACCCAAAAAGAATAAATATATCTTCACCATATCTTCAACAATCTAATGTCACTCTAATGTGGTCTTGCCAATAAAGGACACTTGTAACCAATTCAAGTCAATTATTGAAAGCAATACAATTTCCCTGTGGATTTTAATAGTAGTCAGGCCAGAAGAACCTTGTATCAAACACACTAAAAGCAATGACTAATTTATGGTTTCTCCCATGCAGATGCTTCATGATTTACAATCAAATAATCTTAGTAAATCCCTAAGTTTAATACTAATTTGTGAATGGAATAATTTATAAATGGGAGCCAGCACATTACAAATATTTGTCGTAGCTGAGAACTGCAGTCCCCCTGTGACAGCCACTCAACCCCGGCCAGGCTGAATGACAGCCAACACTTAAAATCACCTTAGTTACAAAAGCAAAAAAAAGGTATTTTCCATAATAAGAGACAGATGACTACTCTCAGAGCTGGTAGAGTTATCTATTCTCACAGCTGCCCAATATTTCTTATTTTCACATAAATTTGTACCTTTGGGAATCCCTAATGTAGCAGTACTTCAGTTTGGCAATGCCAGAAAAAATGCCAAGGGTTTGCCTTGTTTCTTCCACTCTTTGTTCCCTCAAACTTCACAGCTGCAACAGCTCAGTTACTTCCAAACCAGAGGTTAGAAGAAATGAGTGATCCTACATTAAAATTCTTTCATTGCTTGGCTAAGATGTAGATCAGCTTCATGGCCCTTCTGACCTGGTTTAAATTCAGGACAATATGAGTGTTGCTATCCAGCACATGTGAAGGATGGCACCTCTGGTGAGATATCCCAAGTTAAGCTCAACTACTTCACATGCTTAGTGGGCAATGTGGTACTGGTAAAGCTTGAAGAAACCCCACCAATCTGTGGGCAGTAGATAGTTTTGAATGCATGACTGCAAAGCAGAATTTGCTGGGGAAGAAAAAGGTTTTATAGCTTTAAAAAGAATATTAAGAACATCTGGTCTAGCCTCCCACAATGCTGATCAAAAAAAGCTTCAAATACCTTTCTAAAAATACAGTGCAACTGAAACAGAATTTAGAAACAGCAGTGCTAACAGGTTCAAAATGATGCGGATCCCACAAGGTCCCTAGGCAAATCATTCCCCCCATCAGAGGGGAATTATCCTCACTAGGAAGTGTTCTGCATTTTATTCTTCATCTGGTTCTCAACCTACACTTCCTGACATTGTACTTATAAAATTAGATTACAAAGCTATTGGCTACCAGAAATCTTGCCCACACAAACTGCCAAGCCACAAAGACATCACCTCTGTATTCTTTGCTCAGTCTCTCCCAAAGCTGTTTTCCACCCATTGTCATTCTTTTGGCCATTTCCTCTCCTGCCTTTTTTTTTTTTTCTGAAGTGCACTTCAAAAATAGATTAAATTTCTGTTACTGGGTCTCAGAAACAGAGCTCTCTCGGATACTTCTCAATGGAATCACAGACTAGAATTCTTATGCGTTAAGTCCAACAGCTGAACAATGTATCTTGTTTAATAATGAACAAAAATAACTTCAGTTTAAATTACATTTTTATAGGACAACTATCAATTCTGAGAGTGTACTTCACCACTTATAACAGAAATGTGGATTACACCAAAGATGAAAAGTCTCCTACATTTACCACACTGTTAATCCTGTTCTGTTCTGAACCTCTAAATCACATAAAAGTAAATTTCCCCTCTCTAAAAATAAATACATATTTATAGTTGCCCCAGCATATCTTCAACAATCTAATGTCACTCCAATGTGCCAAATGTTGTCAACATATATTTGCCACTGGAGAAATGAAAGCAATGACTTTTCAAAGGCCATGGTTCCTTCACATCTCACAGCAAGAAAAGAAAAGAAAACAAGTCTGAAACAGCCTGGGTTGCATGTCAGGCTGCAAGCCCACCTACTGAAAACCAACCTCATCTAAAAATTCATGCTAGCCAACAATTTATTTCCCTCTAAGATAGCAACAGCAAATATACACTGTTGTAAATCATATTTCAGGTTAATAAATGTACGTGTTCAAAATTGGAATTAATATAACCTGAAGAACGAAGGAAGGCAGAGCAGGGAGAAGCGAGGAAGCAGTGGGAGTAATAAGACAGAGAATAAGCAGCTGAAGTGAAAAACATTTATGCATTTAGGAAACAGACTGTGCTTTGACACATTGCCAAATTAAATCATTCCTGCAAGTGACATGAATTAGAGAGGCAGATTTCATCATGACAAAGCACCCTCACTTAAAAAATAGGAGAGTTTACTGTTCTTAATAGAATTTCAGTAGATTTACGATAGTAACAAAAAAAACGCTGAAGAAAAATACCTGCTATGTCTGAAGAGTATGACGAATACTACAGAAAATATATGGATTTGATTTTCTTAGTCACTTAGTCATCTTAATTACCTTAGAAATAATCAGTGGAACCCAAGGGTCTGAAGACATCAAAACAATTTTTCTCAGTGCTACAGTTTATTTTACTAAACAGCAGACAAACACCTCCATCTTTACCACCATCAAGACCTTAGCAGAGGTCCATACACAAAGTCATCTTCCCAATTCCCACCCTGCGTACTTCATTTTTTCCATCTCATTTCCTTACAGTCACTAGAAAAAAAGTCCTTAGAATCCCTTCTACAAATCAAAGACAACTAATACCAACTTATATCACGGTTCCAGCATCCTAAAGATCTGCTCCATTCACATCTGCCAGTTAAGAGGAACAACAGAGAATATTTCCACCTCAGGATGCTGAGATAGGCAGCTCTCTGAAACACGCCCTGAGGGCATGAGGGACAGACCCTTCACAGTCTTGCTGTCACTAAGTGCACTTATGTGAGTGAACAAAGAGCAGAAGTGTTAAACAGTACTACAGACATGCTAACCATTTATTTCAGCAAAGCAGACTATTACCACCTGCTTTTCTCTCATGCATTGAATTGGTTTTTGAAAAACAGTAAATAGCACAACTGAATCTACGGCAGCTATGACTATTCCTCCTCTACATACCTCTGCAGGTCCACAATTTCATTGTTCAATGTATCAAGTTCTTTAATTGCAGAAAAATCTGCTACAGAATTCGGTCCTTGAGTATTCTGAAAGATAAAAAATAAATACTGTAAGTCTATAGCTTATGCTGTCCAACAACTATATTCACTTTACTTTTACGGCAACACGAGCTATCCTCTTGTAACAACTGCTGGTAGTGTTGTATTTCAAACACTCAGTCTCAGAACACCCCAAACAGTACAGATGCTACATTAACAGAACACAACACACAGCCAAAGCACACAGAGATTTCAATGAGTTTGTCTCCTGCAAACCCTTGAAGACAACTCGCACAAAAGCACAGGACGACTTGGTCATACAAAAAACCCATACAATCTAGTTCGAAAACGAGCTTTATCTTACAGTTGATGTTTAGCTGGCTTCCTAGCATTCATTTCAGAGAGGTTTATTTACTACTTTTATATTTCTATTTCTTCATCTCAGTGACCCTCATGCTGCAGAGTACAGCATGAACCTCCAAAGTACTGAATGAAACTTCGACAATACAAAGTCATAGATAAGTTACATCCATGAGTTTCCATTTACTTAATGTCTTTAACACAATGACTGTAATACAAATTATGTTTCAAAAAAGTACACGTAAATGGCTAGAGAACAAAAGCTGAAGACACAAATTAGCAAATGCTGAAATTGTTCTACTGTGCCTTATCACAACATGAACATGTTTAGAAAGCCAGTCACTGTAACTACCTTCTATAAATACATTAGTTCCTTCAAGTCCTGAATAAAGTCTTCCAAGTCAAACACAAAAATCAGAGGAAAAATATACACATATAATTAAAAAAGGCAAGCGATACTCTCAAAATAACACAAAAGTTTTTAAATGCTGAAGTTCCTCTGCATTAACTATGTGTTTATTCAAGCTTATACTCTGGGGAAAAAATAAAATAACAAGAGCCAAGAAAAGACCTAAACAGTAAATCTGAGCACACAGTGGCTAATAATATTATTCAGCAAAACTATAGATTATTCATGCATATTTTACCAGAACAAATGGTATGAACTGTGAATAAAATCATAAAAACTTCCAAACATACAGCTACTCTTAAAACTGGTTAGTGTACAGCTTCTCAGATGGGCAAACTAGCTATGAGGAGATCCTGTTCTAAAAGAATTACACCAGAGTTTTGCAGCGTTGCTCATGGCATTCCAATGAAAGTTTTTACTTCTAGGACAGGGGCAAAAGGAAGACACGGAACTATTAGCTACAAGTACAGTTTTCTTCCATGCCTCCTTCTCTCACCAGTCAAAATAAATCCTGCACAACGACACCAGCATCAAAATTTGAACAAAACGTAGTTCAACCTTATTTTCAATCATTCAGGAGAACAGGTGTAGAGGAGAACATAAAAGCCAGCATTTTAGCTTCAATATAGAAGTTAACAAAGACAGAAGTTAGAACTATATGCTACTATTTACTACACTGCAAACATGCATGCAACAACACTTTGAGTTTTTAACTCAAAATGGTAATAATAGTAAGTTCTTGACAAAATTCTTTGAGAGGACCTTGCTTAAATTTTGTGGCTTGTAATGCAAGTGATGATTACAAACAGTTCTAGGTAAAGAAACACAGGAACAAGTGTTAAACTGCTGCTGTATCCCATCCATGGGATCTGCATTCAGGCCTCAAAACGGAAATAAAAGTTACACTACTGTAGTAATAAAATTCTGTAAGGGAATCAAACATTAGGTAACAGCAGCATGCATATATATGCAATTTAAACACCTATCAAGGATCACAAGTTAACTTTCCCTACTTCAAAACCACAATGGAATACATTTTACATACTGATATTTCTGCTACCACCTTTATATTGGTCAATTCAGAAGACAAAGCCTAAATTGTTTTTTTGGGGTTTTTTTACAATGTCAGCCACACCACGTCAAGAAAACCAGCACAATGCCTATCTCTGCCTACTGCTCTTGTAATCTGAGTTCAAATCTTGAGCAATAATCTTGGGCAAAAAAGTTCTTTCATATCAACAAGACAGCACCTCTTTTGAAAAAGCTCAAGACGAGCTGAAGGTTCAGCTCAATTTAGTAAAAGAAATTCTTGTTGAGGCTTTACAAAGCTAACTTGAAGCTAACTTACCTTCTTTCACAACAGTCTTATTTATGTTAGTAATGAAAAGAAAAATCACATTGACATCTTTGAGTGTGTTATAAAATCAGTTTCCATAGAATAGCAGTAAGCAACACTGATCTCATCTAATGTGTTCTAATCACTAAATTTTCTGCAATATCACCAGTAAAACCACAGTTATTAGTCCTACTGGTAACTGCCAGGGGGCTACTGCTCTGTCACCACCTCCCCAGCAATTTCACGGGTGTAAGACACAGCATTTTCTCCTTCCAGCTTAAGCAGCACATGCTGCCAACAGGAACAGCCACAGAGGTCTGGGTTCAAGGAAGAACCTCAGGGTTTTTCCAGATGAACAACACTGGAAATCACCAATAACTTGAGATTGGAACACACTGTGACACTTCAGAGAAGTGTTGTGATATTTCAATGACTATGAAGAGTCTTAGAAGGATGTTCATTATTCAATCAACAGACAGTAAATATTAGAAAAGCAAAGATTCTCTAACCTTGAGAAAGCAGAGTTAACAAACTGACAGAATAATAAGGATGAAAAGCAGAGTGGTGCAGAATGGAAAAAACAGTCCAAACTAGAAAAGAGACATAGAAAGGAAAGCAAACATACAAAAAAGATTAGTAGAGTTGCAAATAAAGCAAATTACTTTTTAAAAACAGAATGTAAAAACAAATTAGATACCAGTTACAGAAACTCAAAAGTAGCGCCAAATTTTGAGTTTCGTTTTTTCAGGTGTGAATTTTTCATTCTGTTTAAGAAAGTTGTAGAATTGGGTCAATGTTTTGCACAACCAAGAAAAGGTAACTCATATCAGACTTCATGATGTGTAAGTCACATCAGAATTTGTGATGACCACTACTAGTCCAATAACTACAACTTGAACTGCTGAGGTACAGTCTACTGCTGGATAGATGGCAACTTATGACTATGAAGGCACCTAAACCACCTGTGAAGTATAAAGTGGAGGAGCATTTACTTCTAAAACTTTAAATACGTAATTCTAAACTTTTAGTTCACATTGTTTCCAAAGGTATTAAAAAAGATCAACGTAAAAAAGGTAACATTAGGAGAAAAACACTGAACTTGTGCATGTCAGATGCAAACTGAAATTTCTTTAAATAGGCAGCAGCAGGATTACTCTTTCAAAAGAGAAAATAATGCTTTCTCAACATAAGATCTCTCCGCTTGGTTGGCAGGCATAATAAATGACAGCTTCGTTTTGAAACATGGATGGAAGTTTTCTGTCAATTCTTTGCACCTAAAACCTCTTTTCTTCTCCATATTATGATAAATTTAAATGTATGTCAGTACTTGAGGTGCTTCTTGTATAGCCTTTGAAATTAACATTATTTGTTTGAGATTTATACCAAAAATGCCAAACACATCCTTACCTTCTGTAAAATGATACCCCTGTCTGAAGGTGGAATCATCTCTGGAGTCAGAGCCTGAGGTGGATCAATGCCCTTTGTTAACTTCTGATTAATTAAATAGAAAGCCAAAGCAAACTGTTCCTTTGAAAGCTTTCCACAGTCCTTGGTGTCACAGAGAGCCCTGCACAGAGATGCACACAAAATAAATCAAATCCTCATTTCTGCAAGTATAGCCCTGTTTATTGTACTTGCTGTCATTTAAAAATGCGAAACTTGCTAGTCTACATCTCCTCTTCTAAAAGAAAACAATACAGATGTAAGGCATGGTACCAAACAGGAAACATCACTCAAGCACACACAACCACCTTCTGTTTTCATGCTGAGGCCCACAGCTCTGGCCTGGTGAAAGGCAGAATCAGGGCTGTAGGTCACTAACAATACCTGAGTATTTAAGGTCCTCCTAAATTAAAGAACTTTCCACAGGCAACACAAGGTTATCTAAATTTTCCTACATTAGAGGATATGTTAGCCACACCATGGGGAAAAAACAAAGGTTGTTCCTATCAGAGTGACCTGCAATAGCTCGTAGCAGGGAAAGAATTAAAAAAGCAGTGAGTGTAATGAATGCATTGCTGTAATGAATGTAATGCTGTAATGAAGGTACAGCTGTAAGGAAAGACAAGTAAGTGGTAGAGTGAGATGAGACATAAATCTTGCATGCTACGAATTTTATACAGATGATTCCTTTTACCAGTATATGGGTAGTATCAGTGATTAGAGACACAGCACCACTTTGATTCTTAAATACATGGGGTAGCTGAAGTGCAAAAATCTGTTTGTAAAAATCTTGTGTTCAGGCACTTTACCTCCTCCCTTAAGATATGGTGCATAGCACAAATCTGTTTTCCTCCCATTTCTATCCAAAAGCAGAAGCAATAAGTTACCACTGATTATACAAAGGCCATGCTATTATATACAAAAAGTAACTTTCCCTTTCCAAAAAAGTCACCATAACAAGAAGAGAGAACCATGCCATGATCTAAACAGCTGTCATGGAAAAAACCTACCAGATATGTGCAAGGAGAGCAGAAGGCAGTCCTGTCTTCAAGAATAGTTCTCTGGCTTCTACACCTGACACAAATCCATCCATGTCCTTGTCAGTTTTCACAAAGATCTCATCGTACTTAATTTTGTCTGCAGGCGATACAACCCACTGAAGGGGGGTGAGGATGAAAGGGAAAAAAACCAAAACCACAATACTAAGATAGAGGCAGTTCTGTTTTCAGAGTTACATAATTCAAGAACTACAGAACAGATTTAAAAAGTGATATAGGTGCCTAGTTCATAATCAGTTTTATCCTCCAAAATAGAGACATGTAGAGATCCACAAGCACCTCCAGAAGCAAAGCGTTTACACCAGTGAAGCACCAAGGCTGGCTGGAACTGCTCTGCCTCCTTGCCTATGCAATAAAAGCATTCCCTGGAGCCCTGATCTCCTCCCAGCATGGGGCTGAGCCCTCATCACTGTGCTCAGTCACAGTCCTGCTGACTGCCTGGCTCTATCAATCTTGTCCCTTTACACAGCTGGAGAGCTTTAGCTGGAGGGACTGGAGAGCTGCTCAAGCCCAGACTGTTAATAGCTGGCACATTCTAATTGTAGAATTTACCTCTGAACAAGGTAAAGATGGGAATTAGAGCCATTTCTGTTACTTGAGCAATTTTTTCACAATACTCAGCTACTATAAAAATGTGTTTTTAGTGAAAATGGCTTCAAGTGCATGTATGAATGCTAATTAATTTCAGCACACATGGACACTTAGCAGATGACTCCCAAATGGAGCTGTGCACAAAACACACTGAAACTCCCCCAGAATGGCACTGCTTTGTAGTACATACAGCAAGATTTACCATCAGTCAAGTAGAATGCCAGATTAAAATCTTGGCATCTCTAGAATTAAGGTGCCAGTTTCCTATTGATTACTCAAATATGGGTACCCAAATGTTCATCAAGCAGCATCTGATGCATTAAATACTACAGCTCTTACCTTAGATCCCCTTACTACTTTTTTTCTTAGTTTGAATATAACAAGTTATAATCTTGTTGGACTGACAAAATTATAATCTTCTTGGAAAGTCATTTCCCAAATTCTGGAGTCTAAAATCACGAGGAGTAAATAAGATGCCTGGGGGGGCGGGAGGCATCAGGCTTCTTAATAATCACGTTCAGAACAAACATTAAATCTCCTGTGTATAGGTGGATATGCTGGACCTTTGGTTTATTTTTCCCATTGCTTGTGCTTATCTATTCTATTTTTATTCATGTCTTTTCCAAATTGCACACGTGCACACACACAACTGCACATACATGTCTGCCACAATTTGTTTTAAGAACTTGTCCATATTCAAATCAGTGTTCAGCCAGAAGACTTTTGCTCTGCAGATGTATACCTGGGCTACTATTTTTTTTGAGCCTGATGCCTTGAAATAATTTATTTTAAAATTACCTTCAAAATCTGTACTAAATAATATTCTTTTATCCAACCGTTTATATCTGAAGACGTCTAGGAAAAGCTGAACAAGATAAATCTCACACCTCGCCATCTGGTCTTCCCAACAGCCTCCTAAAATTCTTCAACCAGGGTAAGAAGCAAACCAAAAACCTGTAGCAAGACTCTTTATACAGGCAGCCTCCAAAGAGCAGAAATCTTAAATTAAGAACAGAAATCTTTTAATCATCAATAACTTCAGAACTATACCTGTGTTAATGGTGTTTTGGCAGCTAAAATGCCTACAGGTGGCAAAGACTGATGAGACTCTTTGGTGGATGTTGAAGATGGAATTAATGGCATTGCTCCTGGAACACTAAGAGGTTTTCTCTTGGATGGTGGCACCAAAGCTGCAGGCAAGGACATTGGCACTGGTTCCTTCTCCAAAGCACAGTACACCAAAAACATGGCCTGAACAAGAAAACAAGGTGTGTGGATGTAAATATATAAGAATTATATATATATATATATATATATTAAAGAATTAGTTAACAAATATCTTTGTATAATTTTTCATTATGTTTCTCCTTTACAAGCCCCTCAACTAAACTGCAGCTTATTGCATTCTGACTGTGTCTCAGTACTACTTTTGTTTCAGGTTCACTGCTTAGCAAATGAAGTTCAGTATTTTTTAGAACATTAAAATGATTCTCCTAAATATTATCAGGCTTGTACCATGACTTGTGGAATTTTATTTGAGAGAAGACTTCAAGTACTCAATATTAATGTACCACCACTTTCCCAGGAATTGCTCCACTTAGCATCTATTCTTTTATTGTGGTCATCTCTTATTTACCACTTCTTATTTCATCAGTCCTGGCATAAATAGTGTTAAAATTCTAACCTGCTAAGAACTTCTGAAGAATTTATATATAATTTCTTCACAAAATTTTTCCTCAAGGGTACCTTGAGGCACTCAAGTTCTATAAATACTGAAGGTTAAGGTAAAACTTCCTCAGTGAAAAACACTCAGTGTCTCATGGGACAGTAGATCTCAGGTGTAAGTTTTTAATGGCTCATTTAGCCCTCAAAGAAAGTTACTGCTGTGTACTGAGAGACATTCAACAAACTGACAGAAACATTAAACAGTACTAGAACTTGATTAAGGTCTCCAAATTAAGATAATAAATGAACCACACTGTCAAAAATTAATACACAAGGCATCTATTTTAAACTCTGCCATCACTATTTCAAAACCCCAGGAGGCAGAGGTACTTACAACTGCAAACTCATCTCTGTCCAACATTCCATCACGGTCAATGTCACTCAATTCCCACACCTGCCAAAAAAAAGCAGAATGTAGGGATGCTTGCCTGAACTGCAGCATCTTCCTATTTAAAACCTCATTAAAAACAAACGTGAGAGCAGCCTCCCTCCACCATATCCCAAGTTCTGTTGAGATTAACAGTAGTAGTTTTCAGTGAGCAACCCACACTGTAGTAAGAGGTGATCTATCCAAATATCAAAGGAAATTTTACTTAATTTTTCAGTTTAACAGTTGCACATGTGTGGCCGTTCCATAAGATGGCATTAAACAGTTTACTAGTTAATTTAATAGACTCATTACTACAAACCTTCAATTTGAAAAACAGCTATTGCTGAGTGCAGCACAGGCATTATCTGTGAATTAACAATTAAGAAGATATTCTTACTCGTCCTAAGATATCCACTGGCAGTTTTGAGTTAAGGAGTACAGGTTTCACCTTATCCCCTGACAACAGTCCATTCACTGGATTTAGGCTGTCAAAAATAGCATCATACTTGGCTTTGTCTTCTGGCTGCAGGGGCAGAAGAAAAATATTACTTATGCAAACAGTCACACTCGTAGCCTAAGAAGCAGCAGTTCTTTCACAAGTACTTTTTTCTTTTTTAATAAACACACACTGCAGTTCCTGATGCTTATAAGAAAATATGAAAAAGATATTATTTTAAAATCAGCTAGAGACTCATCCAAAACCCACTGAGATTTCTCCTTCAATTATTTTCATGGCTTCAGGTCACTATTCCTTTTTTTTTAATCCTTTATTTCAAGTTTCTAAACATGAAGAGATTTCCCAAGGGTTAAGCGTTCTTATCAAATTAGGTCTTCTAGCCCAATTACAGATTTGACATGAATGGTAACTATCATACTTTATAAACTGTAACTACCAGGAGCATTAAATTTTTCTCAGAAAGACATGTTTTCTTGCAAACCAGATAACAGTTCTTGGTAACAGTCTGATATTCAGTTTACCTTAACAGCCCATGGTAGATCACTTGATGCTGTTCCACTGAGCAGCAAAGGACTACTGGTATCAGTCTAAGGAAAAACAGGGCAGGGAAAAAACCCACATTAAAAGAGACATGATTCTGAATTTTCAAAACCACTCCCTTATTTGAGAAAGTGCTTCTCAAAGCCAGAACTGCATTTTAGTCACTCATACCAAAATTTAGAGTAAAAAATTTAAAATGTTTCTTCCATTAAGAACAACACCAATAGAACAAATACCATATTTTTATTTTTTCTTTCAAATTACACATAATTTTATATTAAAATCCCCACCAGAACATGTAGCATCTTATTCCACATGGCTTAATTTTCCCCTGTTGTAGGGGCCCCATTGCTCTACAACTTCACCCTCTGAAGTGTTTGGTATTTATACCAAACCTTCCTAATTGTTCACTTAAAAGCAGTTCTTACTAATGAGTTCATATGTTCAATTAAAAGAGAAATCTTACAAATCTTGGTGGAGGAACAGGCAAGTTAAGACTATTCAGGGAAACATCCAATCCATTCTGTGCACACGCTACAAGTCGCAAAGCCACAAAAAATTCCTAAAGATAAAAAATGAAATTTGGAAGGATTTATAATATGAAAATACTAAAATTTCAGAAGAGTTAAGAGCTTTCTAGTATTGCTATATACACAAAGGGTTGCAAATGGCTCCAAAGGGGGTCAGAAAGTGAAAGAAAGCATCAGGCAGCAACTGTGGGATTCTTCCATTGAGGCAAAGTTTGTAATTAATTTTCCAAGCATTTGGTAACTTCCAGGCCAGTGCAGTCAGTTCTCAGCACTCAGTTCTTCTATGACAGAACAGTGCAAATTTGAAGTGTAATTACAGCTGTTTATCTTTGAGGAACTGAGCTGATCCCAAAGACGGTTGACGGAAGGGGAGGAAAACAGAAAAAAGAAGCCCCAAAAAAACCAAAATTGTCTGGCAGACATTACAACCTCCTCCTTTTGCCACCATGGGATGAAGCAGTTCCCTCCCCACAGACTGTTCTTTAAATCAAAGAGCAACACACAATAGAGCTTGTCTGTATCACCCCTGATATGTAAAGTCTGCCTCCACACTGCTCATTGCCACAATTTGGGCAGGACAGCTCCAAACAGAATGTACTAATGTAAAGTCCACCAAAATTAGATAAATAAGAATTTTGGAGATTTTACTAGAATTTTAATTTCTGCATTGTTTCCCCCAAGATTAAAAGGAAAAAGTCACCTTCTTAGTAAATACAGTACATTAAATCTTGAATTACTTCTCAGCATATTTTACTGCACAGCTACACAGTAGCCCATTTTATGACCTCAAGAGAAGCTGATGAGGCAGCTGAAGGCTATTTCATTTATTGTAGCTTTTACTCAGGTGGGAATTACACAGCTAATTCCAATTAGAAAAATCTGGGGGGGGAAATCAGTTAGAAAAACTGCCTGAACCAGAAATCTTAACTTTTATCTTGTATTATGGGTTTCTAATGGTTAGAATAACCTAATACATCACAGAAATAATCGTACCTGTTTGTTCAGGATACCTTTGCCATCAGTATCAGCTAAGTCCCAAATCTAAAACACAAAAATAATAGAGACAAAGTGTTCACAGCACTGAGAGGAAGCTGGCAAGTTCTCACTCTATTTAACAGCGCATTCTTGGAGGAAAGTTCATGTCTTAACTTTCATGATAGCACTTACTTGTGATGACAAATTTAAATATTGTTTTAATTTCCACCACAAGCTACAAATATAGTAGAATAAGCAAGGGCACTGAAGTTGGAAACTATTGGATAGAACAACATTAGGGAAGATCACGTACCACTAAATATTTTAATTTACACAGGATACTAACTGAAGCAAGAGACAGGATAATTAAATAATTGTCATTAAATACCTTTCCAAGTACCAAATCTGTCAATCCAGACTTTTTCAAGAAAACAGCTGCATCAGAAGCTAACACTCTTCCAGCATTAGCAGAATCAACCTGGGGAAGAAAAACACCTTACATGAAAAACTCGCTTTTGAATTGATGTCTTTACACAGGCTCTCAAAAAGCTAGCAAAGAAGAATGTTCAAGTTAACACAGTCACTTTGAGAACAATCTTCAGGCTTGTTCAGGCTTTGCTACCTTGAAAGGTAGCAAAACTACCTTTCATTAAAAATCATGTTACATTGCAATTAAGACATTTTGAACTACCTGCTCCAGATTCAACATTTATAGGCAGACTTTGGAAGTTGGTATCTTAAACACTGCCAAATTTAACATATATTATGCATATGTACCTAAGCATCTTTCACCCGTGTTTCACAATGGTCCAGAAAAACACACTTTATCCTAAGACTCAGGGAGATAAAAATTTTGCTGGATGACTGACTTTGGGGCAGAAGCAAGGAAGGCAACCCAAGGTAACCCAAGTCTCAAGCCAACACCCCAACAAGCACAAATCTTACAGGTTGTCAGTGAAGCCTTAGATTAATTCCACTTAAAAACTGATAAAAACACACCAATACATATGCAAGCAATCAAGTGTTCACTGCTCTAAGCTTCTAACCATCATTTATGTCTGAATTTCAAGGTCTCCAGTAGTAAGTTTAAAGGACAAAGCCCAAGAATTTCTCAAGCAGATAGGGAAGGTTGTTCATATTAGGCCATCACCTGAATTACCTAATTAGCCCTTCATAATCACAGGTTTCTCTTCTTGATTTCTGCAAAAAATTTGACTTATAAGGACAGAAATGTTCCAGAGTTTGATTACATTTCATTGTTCAGCTCTGCATTCATTACTGTTACAGTCTGGAAAAGAAAGCTCTGCTGAAGATCCCTTTACCACCCCACCAGAGGGAAATACTCCCTACTGGTGACAGTTTAGGCAGACCAACCAGCATGCATTTCTCCCTGCATCAACAGGGAGATCATTAAAATACATAGCTATTACCTAAAAACTTTTCAAGTGGAAAAAGCAAGCAGAAAAACCTGCATCACCTACATGGTGATGTAAGGACAAGGGAAATAGAGGAAAAGCTCCAAGTCTTTGAGAGTCTAAAGCAAAAGGATGCTTAAAAAGGGCACAGTATGGAGAATAGGACTCAAGGGTATCTTCAGTCAATTCAAACTGTCGCCCTTAATACATCACACAGGTAGCTTGAAGATGCTGCTGCACTGCACCATTTACAGTCTCACAGCTTTGTGTTTAAACAAAGACTATATTCAATATTGTGTTTGGAACGTCAGACCAACTGCCCAAGTTCACAGGTGCAGCACTCACAAGGTGCTCAAAGCAAACAGCTTCCAAAGAGGGGATTAGAACTGGCTGGTGAAAGCCTGGAGAATTTATCATTTGGAAAGAACGCTGCAGCAAATCAAAGTTGTCTGTAGACACTTCTGAAAGGGAATAAAACACTCAGAAAGCAATCCCAAAAGCGTCATTCAATACAAAAGTGAAAACACCTTTTGTTTTCAACATAAGTAGTGTGATTGTAATTAGGAGAGGTTTCTTCCTGTAAGTGAGGATTCCCTGATAAGGGCAATAAAATTACAAGCACTACAGCCTTGTAGTTAGGCTGCTTCTCAGATTTTTTAACTATCCAATTCAGTCTGTATGGGAGAGCTGTTCATCTTATAGGCAAAAACCTGCCACGACACTGCATGAAATCCCCCTTTTCAGTGGAGTCAACCTTGCACGTAAGCACAGTAATCTTGGCATCCACTCAGAAAACCTCCAGCCCAAGACTTCTCTTTCAGGAAAGTCACAAAACACCACAGTATCAGCTGTGTTTACTTTTTATTTCCCTACGTCCAACCCAGAGAAAGGTGACTTTAAGGGATTTAAGCAGGCTTCTGATTTAACCCAATATGGATATAGTTGCTTTTTGTATCTAAATTTCAGTAACTATTTTTTTTAAAGGGCTGATTTCAATTCCTTTACAAATTACTGAGT
Organism: Lepidothrix coronata; assembly: GCF_001604755.1. NCBI lineage: Eukaryota > Metazoa > Chordata > Aves > Passeriformes > Pipridae > Lepidothrix > Lepidothrix coronata. The sequence continues at coordinate 2,127,716 of NW_016690192.1, forward strand.
CTTGAATGTTGGGATGGGGGTACTTATGTTTGAATATTACACTGAGAAGATTGCTGGTGTTTGTCAGTTATACACCAACTTGGCAGTTCTTTCCCTGATATGCAAAACTTAGTTTTCAAAGTTGTATCATTAAACAACTTCCTTGTTGCACCCTGTCTTTTGTAGGGCCAGAAATTATTAAAAGTCATAGACAAACACCTGATGTCATTAGGTCACAAGGTTACAGTGAGCAGTACTTCAGGTCAGGATTCATCAAGAATTCAGCAGCAGCTCAGGCACACAGCTTTCCTGCCACACTGCATCATGTGGTTAAGTAACTTCCTACTGCTTTCTGACCTGTATTTAAATTTATCCTTTAACCTCACACTGGTTTGGGAGTCAGTCTAGAAAAGGTTGAAGAGAAAAATAATTATTTGAAAGAAAAGTGTCCCTATTGAAAGGCTGAGATTCCAATCTCATTCTAAGTACAAAGGCCAGGATTTGCATCCATTGCACAACACATTATGCCAGATGAATTACTTTAAGCTGGAAGTGTACTCAGCATCAGAGCTATTTCAGGTGAGAAATTTATTCTCACATTGCATGGAATGCTCTGAAGTACTTCTGGTATATGCTGAAGAATAAACCCACTCTACCAGCACCATGGGACAGAGTGAGAAATGACTTTCTAACATTTCTGTTCTGAAAGCTGACATCTCCTTATCTGAGGAAGGAAAGGCAAAAGTTCTTTAGTGCAACTGAAAGTCTTCAGACACAGTAGATTTGAAGCTACTCTTTAGGATAAATGCAGAAAAGAGTCCAGCTGAGCAAGTGAGAAAATTAATCCTCTGGAAAACAAATCCATTGGCACAACTTCACTAAGAGTAACATCATGTTTAAGGAATCTCCATTCCTGTACACTGCTGAGGCTGCTGGACAACAAACAGCACTCCAGTTTCACCAGGCTGTCTATTCCAACAAATGGAAGATGCTAAGTGATTTAGGAACCAGTATCACATTTGAGCTTCAATTCAGTTTCTTTATCCAGTGTTTTGCTTCACATTTCAGTGGTTAAACAACTGCAGCCAGGAGGAAGAGACAGACAGGCACATGGCAAAGGTGGTGCATGACAGTGAGAGTCAGAAGTACTAGGAAACCTAATGTGCAAAACAGTTAGTTCCTTGCCTTTTCTTGTGCCCTTATAATGATCATCTTATAATGATATGGGATTCTCCTAAGGCTTTTAATCCAATGCCTAGAGATAAACACACAGTGGATTTGTCCATCAGACTGAAGGAAAATTTTGTGAGGGTGATACAATCTCCTTCAGCCACCAGGAGCCACTTGAACTTAGAGTGAGGTAAACTCTCTCCCCTTGTTTAGTAATGTCAAATCTGCTACTCTCCTGTAGTGGAGAAAAACCCTTATTAAAGTACAATGGAAAGCTCAAACTTTTCAGGCATCGTAGCCTTTAACTGCTGTTTTATGAACTTGGTAATGGGACTAATCCTCTAAACACAATCCAAAAATAGAGCATGGATAGAAATCACGGTCTTGTCTCTTCCCCAACAGATAAGCTTACATTCTGATGTTGACACCCAAGGGAAGGTCCTAAATAAAGAGGTCATACACACTATATCCTGCCTTAGGACAAACAGACAGGAACACTACCAGTTGTACAAAGTTAAAACCCCTTCCTATAAGGTTGTTTTTTTACAGGTTTCATTGATTATTCATTAGATCAATTAAAAAAAAACACCTATTTTGAATTGTTTCATCCAGTCATGTAGTTTACATTTCCTTGAAATTTTTTATATCGTATTTGTACAATAAAGCACATTACACACATGATAAAAAATATTGCTATTACAAAGTGGGTCAAACAGCTTGGGGTTTTTTTAATGTTTTTATAGGAATTAAGACACCTTAGTATTGCAGGGCCAAAATATAAAAGACAGGTGATAAATACAAATTATATTATATTTTATTTCTATATATTTTTATTTTTCCATTATAAAGCCAAAATATTTGTATCTGTTGAGTGAAGCTGCAAGAACTATGGGCATTCTTTTTGCATTCAGTGGCCTTCTATCCAAATTTCACTCCTTACAATATCCTGTCAGCACCTCTGGGGATACTCCAAGACAGATGCAAGTCTTCCATGATGCTGCACTACAAACACAAGAAATGCAGCTTCACTTGAAAAAAGGAACAAAGAACATTATCCATACAGCACTTTCAGAATTTACTCCATTCCAAGAGCTCACAGTCTGTTAGAACTGTAAAGTGATGTGTGTCATAACACTTGGCAGTTGCCTGGCAAATTGAATAAGTCATCTTACAACCAATATTAAATTTATACCAATATAGCTCAGGCCTAAGTTAGTTACTATAAAATTATATTTTAAAGCAGAATAGTGCTCCTTGAACTTTTATTGTTCACACACTGTTGGCCAGCCTGAGTGCATAGCAAAAGAATATCAATTCTTTAAAATCAAAATGAGGTTTGTTCTGTCAACCAGAACATACATACCTGTCGATAGAATTTCTCATACACGGGATTTGCACTCGATAGCTGTAAAAGAGATGAGAGAGAAAATTAACCCTGAAGATCCACATTTCAACTCCCCTCTCCCTGGGCAAATAAAGATATAAAACACTTTCTACTGGTCTTCAAAGAAGCTTTAAGGTTTTATATAACTCTATCTATTCTGTAAAATGATGAGGACTACCACAACTCTTCACGCTGTAACTTTTAGAAGACTGACTTCTTGTTTTGCAGTGACACCAGCCCAGCTCAGATTACCATCACCAGGTCACCAGGTGAGGCTCTGTGAAACAGGAACTCTTGGGCAACATTGCCCACAGGCAAAAGTAGAAACCTGAAACAACTCAGGCTAGGAAGTGCTCTCTAATATTAGAGTACAATAATTTTATTTTGCTCTCCACTGCATCAGTGGAGAATTTAGTGTCATATGCAACCAGTCGGTAAAATTTTCAGTTATCTAAATTAAACCCTGGATTCTAAATCCACAGCAACAGGCCCACAGTAAAAGACAGTAATATTTTAACATTGGTTTTTGTAAATTGAACTCTTGTCAGGGACAGCTTCTGCCTGCATTCCACTGCCATCCACCAGGCATTCAGTGCTCACCTAAACTTAAGTGGACAAGCATAATACAGCTTCTTTGGAAAAGTCTCTTTCTTTATGAATTTATTTTTAAATCATTCTTAGAAACTCTAAAAAAGCCTAAGGCCTGAAACAATGCAAACCTACATATCTTGGCCTACACCAAATACCCTTGCCCAGGGGATTCCCAAGAAATGAACTGTTAGGGTTACCTCTCTTCCCCAGCATAAAATCAGGCACAAAATCAGATACTATTTTCATGAAGTGCATGCTGCCTAAACCACAGCTGCATGACTGGGTGCATTTATGCAGAGGATAACCCTAGAATTACCACAACGTGTTGCCCTGACAAAGTCAGTTGTGAACAACCGAGCATAATACAAGTTAATTACACAATACACACTAAAAAAAGCCCAAAGCACATAACTTCAAACATCATCCAAAACCAGTCTGTATAAATGGTGAACAGTTAAATAAAACGACATACATTTTCCTACAGCAACAGCAAATACAGTTGCCCTTTTGGCTAAGTACTTATACCTTCAGAGGTGTTCAAAGATTATTACAAGAGGAAGTTTGGCAGAAATCAGAGGTGTAGTGCAATACTGATCAACCACAGAATGTGTGCAGTATCACCAGAACATCCTGAAAGACAAACTATACAGGATAGCTAGAAATAGCAGGAGAACTTCCATTCAGACCTTGCTATCTGCTTATTCAGCAAGCACACTGCTCCAGAGACACTCAGTTTCTGATTTTTCTGGGGGGGTTTTTGTTTGGTTTTTTTTGGTTTTTCTTTTTGGTATGGGGAGGAGCTGAAAGCCTGACAACAGGGACACACAACTGGTGAGGGTTTATTTGTTTATTGGGGGGTGGGTGGGAAATACCTCTCGTGTAGGCAGACAAGAAAAATTACATATGCTGGGAAACCATCATTGGTATTCACTGCAATACCTCCATTTTTATAGCTTAACCTTGCTCTGACTTTGCTCTGGTACCCAAAGACTTTTATTATTTCAGCCAACAACTAAGCATGCATTTACACAGCCCTTAAAAATAGCCTGACAAAATATATTCAAGTTTTGACAGCCCTCAGACTACCACAACACCAATACAATAAACAACTTCCAACTGCTCTTCAGCACTCCAAAGCATGCTGTCTCTTCTCACCTAAACCTCCCATGCTGTAATTACCAACTCAGCTACACCTTGCACAGCAACCTAGAGGGGTAGTTCTCTCTAACATTCAGGTATTTGACTAAGTACTATTTGTTAGAATGTAAAAGTCTAAGCACAAAATTAAAGCTCTGAGCAGAAAACTAGAACGGAGCTGGCCAGTGCACACACTGGAACCATCAATTCTTGTGCATCATCCCTCTTGCTCAATATCACCCTTTGTTCAGCCAAATGTTTCATTACTACAGCCAAACTGATCGCTGTCACTCCTGGACAGGAAACACCGTGTTGAAGTCCTGCAATGAAAACATTAAGTGCAAAATAATCTTTCCACTCAGTACTTAAGAGTATGAGCCAATAATTCTTACTTATTTCATTACTTTTTACAATATTAATTTTAACATCAGTATCACTGCAGTAACTGGAATTTCCTGTGATGCTGCATAGAATAATAGTAGTAAAAAGGCTTCCCAGACTATTTTACTAGTAATAGACTTGTTTTTCCTTCAAAACACAACCCACAATAAACCAACAGATGCAAACATAGTCTAGGATATTCTTCTGAGATAAGAAGAAAAATATCGTTCAACACCTTTTTTCCAAGTGCTGCCATAGAATTTACCTGGCAAAATTCTTACTATGGGGTTTGTAACAACCAATTGCAGAGTAAATTCAAGTTGTTGTATATGCAAAAAAGAAGGGAGGGAGGAAAGGTCAGATTCCACAGCATATAAAAATAGCAAGACATTATTATGACTCCATTTCAAAGTTGATCGCTTCATAAGGGTAACGTGTGTTGTAGTAATTACAACCTTTGACACAAACCGATGAACTTTAGAATGCTAACCTAGGAAATAAAAAACACCTTCAGGGACACCCGTCTTTTTCATCTTCTGTTGTCAATCAAGCTTTTCTATCCCCATGTTTTCATCCCTCCGGCACACTTGCATTTAGCTGTAATAAGATACTATTACCAGCCTGTCCACCCCATCCAGCCACAACCTTCCTTCCACAGAAAAGTTTAAAAGCAAACTGACAAACGAAAGTTTTCCACTGAGAAAAACAAGAACAACTTTCCCTTCCGACCCCAAAGAGATAGATGGGGAGAAACAAGCTATTCTATCTTGATTAAAATCCAAAATACAGTATTGCATCATGATGCAAAGCTCTAGGACTCATTTTAAGAGTTTCCAGGACAAACAACACAATCTGGCCATAAATGTTTTCCATGTAGTCAGCCAGTCAAAAAACAGGTAAGTTCAAGGCAAGCTGGTTTCCTCACAATGCCCTTTCCAATGTCATGGTAAAGCCTTCTAGCACTTCCAATTATATAACCAAGAACATCTTCTACAGCAATAACAAAGGTAAAAATAAGAAAATATTTACTATAAATTTATATTAAATACTCCTGTGTATTTCAAAATTCAGCACTTTCCTTCCCATTGAACAGCTGAAGCATGAACAAGGACTGCTGGCTTATCTCTGCAGAGATGTCTGTCACTGCATAATTAGAAATGGTTCCATTTAATTTTCAAATTGCTACAGAAGATCTCCACCATCTTCTAATCAGTACTGAACAAAGCCTGTAGAACATGAAAGAGTAGCTCCACTGCCTTTTCAGATGCAGCCACTCTCCAACATGGTGGATGCGATACCAATCAGAAAAAATTAAGTTCTATCTGCGTCAGGAGCAGTCAGCCTCCTCTACGTGCAGGTTTAAGCACACACATGCATACTCAGGTTTCTTCATCTTTTGTGCAGGACAGAGAGAGGAATGACAGGTCCCTCACTCCACTGAAAAGAATAAACTAATATCTTAATTTGATCATTTTGTTGATCCCTTAAAAAAAAGAAATCAGAAGTTTGCCAGAGACCTCAAAATCTTTGGCCCTACATTGTACATAACACGTACATTACTGTGAGGGTACCATTCATACTGCAAGTATTTATGTTAATCCTGGCAACGTGTGCATGAGACAGGAATCCATCCAGCTCAGCCTCAGCTGTAATACTCCCATGTTTCCCTTCAACAACACAGCACAGCATTCTGGACTCTGCAACACAACACTGAAGTTTAAAATGAGACTTGCACCTAATTAGGATACAAATTGATATTACGTGACTTTGTCTTGCCTACCGAAGCATCCCACAACGACTTTAAGACCACTACCACATTTCTCACAAAATGCATTTTATGACATCAGGAAGACAAACACAAAAAGGTATCTTCCTGTTCTCCCTGTATCTTCTTTACAGTCCTTCCTTGAACTGAGCTTCCCCTTCAATCACACATGGGCAGTTTTTCAGAATAAACCACGAGTTCAATTTTCAAGAGCAACAAGAAGTTTTTGAATGTCTGTGTTAGATCACCTTTCAACAACCATCTCTTCCCCACTCTCAACATGTATTTTCTGCATCTTCAGTTTTCTGTTCTTCCTCCCTAAATTCCCCACATGAAATAGGCCAGAGATCATTCTTGGAAAGTCAAAAAATACAACTCTTTATATTGCTTCCAGCTTAATTTGAGTTTTCCAATAACAAATGACAATCTGTGAGATAGGACAGGTCCTTCTCATTGCTGGTGCTTGCTTGTTTCCAAACTAAAGGCAACCACAACAAAACATTCACGTGGCAGAAGTTCCCTTAGAAGTTCCACATTAAATTCACAGTCATGCTCAGACCATTACGCGCAAGTGGCAACAAGATGTTGCAAAATGGGTTCAAAACAGGGAGATAAAAGATACTTCAGATTACTAATAAATTGGAGAGAGAAGGGGGAGATAATCCCCTTCAGTTTGCAACCCTGGTTCAAGCATACTTGGTGTAATAGATTTCACTACAGCTACAGAAGCATTTTTACTTATCAGCCAACAGAATACAATTAGCACCAAAAAGTTTCAAATCAGTGAAATTACAGCTTTGCTATTCAAATAAAGGATGTGCAGCCCTCTCAGACACTGCAGCTGCAAAATCATGCGAAAATACCCTCGTCTCATCTGGAAATACCCAACGTCCCAGCCCTGCTAAAGCACTGTCAAACCAAACACGGCAAAGGGAACAGAAAATCAGACATGACTGCGAGCCTGAGTGCAGGTTAATGTTCCTCTTACTCTCTGTCTGTGATGTACAGCAGAACATACTGCTCTGCACACTTTTACTACTGGTGTCAGTAACTGATCTCAGTGCAGCCATCGCTGCACTCCCCACCCCCATGCTGGCATTTTCACTTCCTCATGCTCATCTCAACAGATTCAGGACACTTCACCATTTGTTAGGACTTTCCACAACCCTGATAATTCCACAAGTTAGAACCTATGTTGAAAAAAATTATCTTTAGGCTTGCTCGACTTTCTAAGATGAGTCTTATGCAATGCAAGACGGAAAAAACCAAACAAACCAAAAAAAGAAACCCCTACACAAATGCTCAACACACAGAAATAGCTTCCTCAGTTTAACCACTGATGTAAGCTGCAGTCACAATGGTTTTAAGGATACTGCCGATTTTTCTGCTTCTGTCAACATTATCACACTCGTATTTAGTCCCCCTTTCATGTGACCAAAAAAGTAAATAAATTCTACAATGAAAGGATTACACAGCCTGTAAGCAATAATGTCTTGCTGTAGAACACACCAGAGCAGACGCTCTGCTCCTCTCCCCAAAACAAGAGCCAGAACAGCCCATGCCTTTAGATCAGCAGAACGAAGGCTGCTGCTCTGTGAAAACTTCTGTCCTCTTCAGTAAGCAGATGTTTTAAACTTCTTTCTTTGGCATGAAGACTGTAGAAAAAGAGACTCAGACAAGGCTAACTTAGCAATTTTAATATTAAAGCAAGCTCTCACAAAACCTACTATACTTCAAAACTCTGTACCTTTAGACCCTTAAAGACACAATTTTCTCCACATATTTGAAGCTCACATTTAAACCAAACTATCCTTCTTTCTTTCCTTGAAGTGGTTGATAATATTCTCAAAAGTCAACTACATAAGTAACTGCAAATTGAGCAGCCTTGCTGCCAAATTCCATGTCCTTAAGCAATTCATGCTTATGTACCAGCTTTACTTTCTGTGAATGTCACAACTGATTCTCAGACTGAAGCATCCCAAGGCAGGAGGGTGCACCAACAGGCCTGTCTCAGGCTTATGTCAGGTAAGAGTGAAAATTTCTCATATCACTGCTAAATGAAATTAAAAAGTATCAAAAAGTGCAGTTCATTAGCTATCGCAGCTCTAGGGAATAAAACATAGACCTAACGGTATAGAATAACCTGCGTGAAGCGATTCTATTACCGTGGGGGGAAAAACGCAATCAACAAAGATTGAGGTGATGTGAGATCACCCGAGTACGAAACGCTGCCAAGAGCCTCCAACTTTCAGGGCCATCACCTGCAAAGCTCTTCACCGTGAGACACCTGTGCGGGCAGTACGCGACAGCGGTGTCCCCACACCGAAAACACGGTAAAATGACTTCCAAGGAGCATCTTCGGAGACGTGTTTCTGTGACTACAAGGAACGAGACTCTCCATCCCGGGCTGACCTGCCCATGTCCCCGGTGCCGGTGTGTGGGGAGGGCAGCGCGGTGGCCGCGGGGCTGCCCCGGGCGCGGGCAGGGACACGGGCAGGGACACGGGCACGGGCACGGGCACCTCAGCCCGGTGCTGTCGCCCTCGAGCACCGCCCGCACCCGCGGTTGGCGGGACGGGCTCACTACGCTCCCACCCAGCGCCCCGTGTCCTACAGAGACAAAAGACGGACCGCGGCCGCCGCAGCCCCGCGCTGTGCCCGCCCAGGGCCGCTCCCGCCCGGGTCTCCCTATTCCCGGGCACAGGCACCTGCGGCCGGGCGGCACTTCGTTCCCCGCCCGCGGCGCGCCCGGGTCGCGGCTCAAGGCTGCCCGCCCGCCGCCCCTCGCTCGCCTTCTCCCTCCCTCCCTCTCCCACACACACGGACACACCCCCGCCCCGCCGCCACCTGACAGCGGCGGGGCAGCGCTGCGGGGCGGTGGCGGCCGCACAAAGCCCGGGCCGCCCGGGCAGCCCCGCGCCGGTCCCACCCCGCCCCGGCCGCAGCCCCATCCCGGTACCTGTGCCAGGGAGAGGCGCGCGGCCATGCTGTTCCATCCCCCCGGCCGGGCCGCAGGAAGGACGCGCCGCGGCCCCGCCACTCGCCGCTCAACTTCGGCAACTTCCCCAGCCGGCCCCGGGCAAATCCCGGCACCGGATCCGCGCCCGCCCGCCGGACGGAGCCGGAGCCTCCCCCGCCGGCTCACGGCGGCGCGGCCGCCAGCAAAACCGGGCGCGGAGCACGGGCGCTGGAGCCGGAGCCTGCTCGAGGCGGCTGCAGCAAAAACCCGGAGCTGGAACCCTCGGCCTGGTACGGTGGCCAACATTCCTGCTCCTGGCCTGCCCTTACCTTCCCTGTTGGCCCTGCTTCTGCTGGAGATGCTTCCAGCATGTTGAACGGTTACGGTTCTCCAGTCTAGTCATGACACAGGTGGGGGAAGTCCCAAAACAGGAGGTGCACCAGGTCTGGGCTTGGTTGCAACACGTTTGGGCACAGGGCCCAGGAGGAAGTGGCGCATGAGCCCAGCAGGATGTCCTGACCTGATGCATCCTCTCCTGGCTCTGCAGCAGCAAGGAGCAGCCCTAGGCTCAGCCTCCTGCCTCCCTCCACTCACTGGAAATCAGATGCCTGCCCAGGCAACTCTTGGTTGTATATGTCCTTCTCCTGACTGTTTGTACTCAGGGGAACAGTGAGTCTTCTTGGAGGGGGAAACCAGAAGAAAGGGATGAGCTATCCTTATGACAGGAGAGACTGAGACAACACAGGCAGCAAGAGAACGAGGAGCAAGCTGGAGTGGGGAGCAAACTGCATCACGTTCTCCAAACCTGTGAGAAATTATGGTGTATGGACTGGCTCAAAACGATACTCGTGTCACCACTTATTCACCTGCTCCTCCTGTACCTGCTCACTCCCACACACTGAATATTTCACTCCTACTCTGAGCTCTGCCCTACCACAGCACACATCAGTCACTGAGAGCAGAAAGAAAATGTTCCTATTTTTATACATCACCCCAAGATGGATTAGGCACAAACTTAAATTTGAAATACACATTGGGAACAATAAGAGAAAATCACCTGAAGTCATACTTGATGATTGGAAAGGTTTCCCAACATGCTTTGTTTTCTTTCTTTGTTCTTAATTCTCTACCACCGCATTTTTTTCGTCCTCCTCAGCTCAGTTGCATGCTCATACCCCACCTCTGCATCCCGTCATTCCTCAGCTGGCAGTCATCCTGAACTGCTCATCAGCTGTCATGAAACATGTGGAATCCCTCCTTCCCACCTCCTCTCTAATAAAGGTTTTATAAAAGTACTGCTTTAGTGACCTGCTTCTCAGTCATTTTTTCAACAAAAGAAAGAAGACATGGAGGGGAAGAATACAAAAACCAAACAGAATAGACATAAAAATATCCACACCATTCACATATGCACTGTCACATCTCTACTCCACCTAACACTTATTCTCTCCTAAGTAAAATCCCTAGAAAACACCACAGGCTTTTATAATTCCAGGCTGATATTTTTCTTCTTTGATTAAAATAAGAACACTATCCCACCATAATTAATACCTGGAAATTAAACCGGAAGATTGTAAAACTACAGCTGTGTCTCCTGGGGACGGCAGTGTTTGAGGCCATTAGTATTTGGGAGGGGGCCTCTCGGTAGGGATTTGGAGGTCCAGGGTTTCCGTCGGCTCCCATGATGTCATGTGTGTGCCCTTTGCTCTTGCAGTTGTTTTCTCAGTCTCTCAGTCTCCTCTCCAGGACAAGGAGAATGGCTACAGCTTGGCAGGGACTGGTGGCCTCTCAGGAGAGAGGTTACACCCAGGCTGATGTGTTCTCACCGCAAACAGAAGGCAAATGCAAAACAGGGACCTGGGACCCAGCTCTGGAGTTAGAGGCTTGATGTGGAGAGCTGCTATGAGGACGATTTTTTCGGTAGGCTGTCTGGCTGAGCAGATGTGTTCTTGCTGCTGTTCCCTTTCTCTCTGCTGGGTATTGCATCAAGTGTTTCCCATCCAGTCCAGGACTAGACCCTCAGGTGCAGTGAGGCTCTGGAATAAGGATGCTCTGGCCAAATGAACGCTCCCGAGGGCCTGACCCTTCCTGGAGCCTCTGGGTTAGAAAATACACACAACAACAAACCCCACCATTTTGTCCTTCAAACTGTGAAGTGTGCAGCAGTCCACTGCTCCAGAGAGCCTTTCCATACTGCTGTGGAGCTCTCCTGAGCAGAAGCAGCAGATGCACTTGCAGTTTAGGAACTTTAGCAGGCAGTGCCAGGTATGTGGTTATGTACCTTCGCCCTGGCAGTGCTTACAGCACACTTGGCTCCTCTGAGAGACAGGTGGACTTTCAGTTATCACCCATGACCACTCTGTCCACAGTCAGAGGGCAAGAATAACTCATGATAACCACTGTGGCCTCTGCAAATTAAAATAATAATGAGTTTCATACAACCAATGTTGAATTAGTGTGGTCATGTTGTTCTTGATCATTCTGTGCATCTCACAGACAAATTGTCCTGGATACCTCCAACCACCTGAGTTAAAACAACCAGCTCAGAGTCTCAGATATCTCTGTAACAACTACAACAGCACTTGTCAGCCTCCTGACAATAAATGATTGTACTGCAGGTTTGTACAAATCTACAATGACAGCTCCCAGAAGGAAACAGCTCTCTGCTTCTAAGCTGGAGTTGAAATGTCATCACCTGACATCGGGTCATAAAACTGGACTTCATACTTATTTTCTGTCAAGAGAAAAATTACGGCCACTAAAAACTGTTGGTAGGTTTGCAAAACAATGCCCTCCAACTGCCTTTCTGGTTTAGCCATGAGCAGCTCACTGGGGCTTGGCTAGGGCGGAAGATCTCCTGAACTCTGGAATTAGGGGACTTTCCAACTGTACCTCTCCTGCATTTGTTCCTCAGTGGAAATCTCATTTTTCTATCTCTCCCTTACAGACCCCACAAATACTGACCTTTTGCAATATCTTCTGCACTGAGTATTGTGTAAGGAGTGGTAGGATTCTTTTCTGGGTTTTTGGGAAAGCTTGTTAAGAACATAAGAAAGTTAAAAGGTCAATGAAGTGTGAGAACTTAAAGTAACAGTTTCATCTTATATCTTTTCACTTCAACACCAATACTCTTGTAGGAAATGTGTTTATCTGTAACTTGCTCTGTAATAACTGCTATATGTTGATTTTTTTGTCATAAGATCCTCTATTACAGGACACTTGATACCAAAAGGACATATAAAACAGTATTAGCATGCTAATATTTGTAAGTATAATAGGATTTCCTATGATTCTAAGCACTGACACTTTGACAAATGGGTACCAGATCTCAGTGATTTTTATTGTTTCTTTAGAAGGACAATGCATAAGGTTATGTCTACACTGGACAGACAAGTGACTGCTAACAAATCAAACCCAGCCAAACGGTTAGTGAAGGCTGGGCCTAGCTGCAGTGCAGCAAGCACAGCAGCAGCATAACCATTTTGGTACAAATCCTCACTGTAAGACACTCTGTAAGAGGATAAAGCAACTTGTTCTGGTACGGTTGAATTTGAAACCTGTGCTGCAGCAAGACAGTATAGAAAGGCCTTACATCAGTCAGAGTCAGACACCAATGACCTCTGTGTTTCATAAATCTCTTATGATCACCAAATGTCATTGTTAGTAAAGCAAACACACCTAAGAGCATTTTAATCATATCCACTGGTTTCCCTGGAAAAAGTGTCCATCCTTTCCTTTCTTATAGCCTTGTTTACCCCATGGATGAGCACACAGGAAGCCCAAAACATCACACAGGCATTTAGTATGACTTGTTCTGCTCGTTCTAGGAAAAGTGTTACTACAGCCCATGAGCACTGGAGGTTGAGAGGAATGACTCACTCCTGCCTCCTGCATACCTGAGCATGGAATGACTTACCAGCCCTTTGGAATTCCAGGGCAAAGCAGATTAGAAGTTCCAGTATTGTATATACAGAATCAGGGATCTAAAGGTCAGAAGGATTAAACCATTTTGAGTTTTTCAGAACTAAAGGAACCATGTGCATGAACACACAAAATCCTGGCTTAAAAAACAGCCACTGTTCTACGGTCAAAGAACACAGCATAAGGGAACCTGCTCACAGGTAAACAGAGACTGTCTCACATTGCACAGGGTTCAGAGAGCCCAGCGACACCCATCCTCCTGATCCCAAACAGCATCTTCCCACACCTGGATTATTGAGAGATCCCTCCTGAGAAACGAGGAAGATCATCATACAAAACTTGGATGACCTTTGGACTGAAGGCACCTTTTATCAGAAATCTCAGGGTACTTTCCAGGAGTAGTGGCACAAGCTGGTTTAGGGAGTCACGTCTGCAGGCGTGCCTTTAACTAGAAATCACCCCAGGATATGCTTTATGTGCTCTTTACATTTTATACACCTGCAAGTTTTCTAGACAGAGGGTTACAGATAGGCTGGTATGTTTTAAGGCCACAAAAGAACATTACAATCATACAGCCTGACTCTGTCTGACCTTCCTTCCATAGAGATCTGTTAATTTATGGGGGTTTTTTTGCATAAAACTTGTAATGTGTGAGTCCTACAGTGTATCTTCTAGCAGCATGTCTAGTTACTAGAGTATGTACAGTGATCACTATGAAAACTGTAGAGGAATGATCTGCTAATTCCTCTCGTGCTGTGCTCTTGGCTTCTTAAGGTGGTTTGCAGGCTTTCAAAGTTTTAGCTGCCCTGAAAGTGTTTCAAAGTGGGTTGTGGGATGATCAAATTTATACAAAACTGTAACAGTATTAAAGAAATACAAACTAGGATATTAAGGTAACTGCACATTTCTTCACCTCTAAAGTGTTTTCAGATGGTCAGAAATACTTTAATATATCTGAATTTAACTTCTTCATCTGGCAGAAACAGAGCATAGTATGGAATAATTGTACCTCTTTGTTTATGTAAAATGATGTCATTTATACTGCAAATATTCAGAATCCCAAAGGCGAAAATTATTTTTGAACTGTGATAACCAGAACAAACAATCTTGAATTTTTATTAAGAGATTGGACTGTCATAGTTGAAAATAACCTGAATAGGGCTTGAATGAATCTCTTCAAAACAATCACATTTGATGGAAGAGATGGCAAATCTAAAATGCAGCAGTACAGACCCATCTATGCCATTTTAAAACATACACAATTTATCTTTTCATTAAGACTGTAAGCATATTTTCTCAACCTAAATTATATGAGCCAATTTCATGGGGCTACGCCTCATGCTGCGAAAGAATAAGAGAAAATGTTGATATACACAAGAGGTCAGCTTGACCTCTATGTAATTAGCTGGATGACAGACAGCAGAGTGGCATTTTTAATTCAAGACCATATTTGAAACCCAGAAAAATCTTCAGTAGGCATTAATTAGACATGATGTCCAGCTAATGTAGCAGTTGGAGATTTCACTGCTCCTTGAACAGCTTAATACATGTTCTGACAGAAACAGAACAAGCAATATCACTGCTGAAACAGCATCAGTCTTCATTATAAATTAAACACATCAATATTGTAGTGTGTGCTGTATATTAAACCAAAATGTGGGTTGAAAACTAATATGTTTACAAAGTAGCAGGCAGGAAGGCTCCTGCCCCCAGTTTCTTCTGCTCCCTGTTTCCATAGGCATGTTGTCTATACTATAAATGCAGGGAATGTATGGCTTGCCTTTCTGAAACAATTATAAGATTTTTTTTTTTTTAGAAAATATTAAAAAATATAATCTACACACTGAATTCCCAACATTCCCCTAACCTAAAACTAGTTCACTCTGCACTTCGTAAAGATCATTAATTAATTTCAGAATTATAAGATACAAGAAGTAATTAGGTAAAAGAGCATATTATTGAATATTTGATAATTTTTCTTCTCATGAAATTGTTTGTCTGTAAGACAAACTCATGACTATTTATGACAGGATGCCATTTTTGTAGCATTATTGTAAATCTTGATACTAGCAGGTGTTTCTTACTGAGACTTTCCTTTCCTGTCCTCCTAATTATTTTTATCTTCTTATATATTCTTACCCTCTCAATTTCCTTTCTTATTCATCTAGTCTTAATTACAATGAAGAAACGAGAAAATGAGAAACAATGTAAATGATTTGGGAAATACTAAAATAAAATAATACTGATGCAATAATGTTGGTCATAAGACAAAAAAAATAACTATCCCAAATCACAGTAACCTACTACCTGCAACCCAGTTTTCCAGCTGAGCAACAATTCAGGCACTAACAGCAAAACACACATTCAAGACAACACAATATTTGTGTTTAATTTTACACTAGTAGTTAAAAATTTTCTTAAACTTAAATCATACAAAGGAGACTGCAGGTTGCACTTTGTGAAATCTATCAAACACCACATTGCAATGTTCTTTCTGCAGGCAGAAGGAACTTGGTGTGAGTCTTTAGGAATCTCCACAGACACTCCTTCTGCTGCACTTCCCCTTCTCAGAACCACAATCCTGCTGTATGGCCATAAATGAGAAACCACCACGTGGATTATTTTTGATTTACAGCTCTGCAGCAGGGAGAGGAATCTCTTCTGTTACTTGGCCAACTATTGCACAACACCAGCAGGCATAATGTTCCCTTAAGTGCAAAACATATAATCCCACTGGTGTCAACATGTAAGAGTAAGGAATGTTGCCTTAAAACCTCTCTTTGTTTTTTGGACTACTGAGTAATTGATGTGCAATCATATTTTTTCGTTCTTCTACATCAGTTTGGTCCTATGAATAATAGAATGTAACTTGACCGATGAGATAGCACCTAAAATATTTTCCTTTATGAAAAATGTTTTAAACACATAAATATGACTGCTAAATATCAAAGACTGAATATTCTCTTATTGCTGTAAAGCATGAGTGTAGTAAATAGTTCACAATTCAACATATGTTCTCATTTGGTTAAACACACAATGCAATTGAAACACAAAATATCCTTAAAGATAACCAAATTATTTGCTTAATGACTGATTTTTTTGTCTAACTGGTTTTGTTTGGGTTTTTTTTAAGATTGAGTTGTTGAAGTAATGCAGCAGTGATTCAGCCTTAATGGAATAGTTTAAGGTGTGCACGTGTCTGGTCAGATGCAAAAAGGTATTAATGGAATTTGAACTCCACCAGCTGACACGGACTTGCTCACCTCTGTGTCACCTTATGTTCCTATCCTGTTATCTGTAATAAAAGATATTTCATCAGCTTCACCTGTTCAGCAGGTGAAGCTGATATATCTATAAAGAGATATAGTTATAGAACAGCTACAGCTCTGAAAGTCTGGTGACCACACACAAAAAAAGTTTCTTTAAGTGAGTTTTAGTAGCACTTTAAAAAGGCATGGAAAATACTTCTAGTGTAATAATCACTGTGACTGTGAAAACTACATCATGTTCACAACTGTTTTTCAATCAGACTTGCTCAGTTTACAAATAAAACTACATTTAAATATCTTCTGGTCTTAAAAATGCACCACAGAATCTGGAAGACTCTGTTAACTCCCACTGTTATTGGTAATATTAATTTAAATAAAATGCACAAAAGCTGAGAAGCAATTGAAGAACGTATAGCTATCTACAGCAGATTACCAAAATTATTGATGATGATGCACAAGTATCAAAACACCCAGATTTTTCAGATTCCCATATCAGTTTAATTTCTCAAATCAGTTTAATGACAAACAAATTTGACCTTCTTTAGAAGGACAACCCTCCCCAAGGTGCTCATGTGACAAATAGATATGAGGTATAAAAACGACACAAAGAACACTGAGGTCCAAAGGAGATAAGTATTGAGGTTTTAGGTATAAGACAGAGGAAGAAGCCATATAAGCTACGTAAGGTTGGATAGCTGGATGAGTTTTGCACAAATAGAGGATGTATTCTTCCTAAAAGAACCTCCATGATTCAAAAGGCATTCAAACTACATCCAAAACTGAAACATTCTTGATTGTCAGTCTCTTCCTGTTTACTGAAGATACAGAATTTGTTCCTGTTTAAATCAAGTTTACCCCAATGATTTTCCTTACAGAAATATCTGTAAAAAATAATTTCATGAATTTCTGTCTCCTTTCCTTGTGATAGCATTAATGATGGTAAATTACATACATACAGACGAGCATGAGAAAAAAATTACTCCAAATTCATCAGTAGAGCTACTTAATTAACTGTAAAATGAATATATAGATGAGTTACTTAATTTAACTCAACTCAATTCTTATAAACAGGGAATAAATCCCAGACTAAAAGTTAGCTATGGGTCTCCTACACAGGACTACAGAACAAATCCATTAGCTATATGGCACAACTGCCAGCCCAAAAATACAAACCATACAGGCACCTTGCAGAGATCAAGGTGAAGAAAACCTATATTGTTGTATTTATAAATACAGGTATCTAGTTACTAACTAAAAGAATGAAACAGAAGATCTTGGGCAGGGGTTTGTGGAGGTTTGTTGTGTGTTTTAACTCTATTTATCATGTTCATCGGACAACAAATTGGAGCAGATCCTACAGTCAGGAGGTTTGAAAGGAGAGAAGTACTCAAAGATTGCTTCAGGACATGGATGAGGAAACTTCTGATAAAGTCTCTGACAGAAGCTTGGATTGCTTCCTTGGGTTTCTAAAGCACTACATGGATATGTTTCCAATCAGGTAACTGGAAAAGACTGTATTTTTAATCTAATTACTACTTCAAGAAATGTGGTAGAGGTAGGACAGGCGGCTTGGCCCATACGACAACTGGCACAGAGGAAAGCATCCAGATGGCATTAGGCTAAAAGAGTTCTCCTGCCCAAAACACCACCTACATCCTTGGCAGCTTCTAAAACCAGCACAGAATCTGGCTCTCTCCCCTTTACCATTATTATACAGCTTG